>NC_135816.1:24591119-24891119 GCF_964213995.1 Mustelus asterias | reverse complement strand
AAAGCATTTTCACACCTCCAGATATCACTATTAGGTGCTGTATTAGATCTGTCCTTTAAAGGGAAGTTGACCCTTTTCCAATGGAGAAAGCACCATAATGCAGAAAAACATGCATCAAAGTGTCCTATCAGGATATGCTGTCATCTTTTCTACAGTGATTTAAATGGCTCTGGCAGGAAAGAAGACTGGTTGAAATGAGTGCCTTCTTTTCTTTATGTCCAATAGAGTAGTCTATTGTTTGGACACATGTGGCCATTATCAATGCTTGGCTGAGTTTCAAGTACTAATGGGTTTCAGTCATCTGGACATTAAAGACAGTTTCAAGAAGTTGCAGTAACAACTGGTGTCTTTGACGTGGTTTCTGGTTTGTTGACATACACTAATCAGATTGCAAGTGTTACAAGGTTTATTTCACATGCTAGAATATGTTTTTCTCCTAAATAAATGATGTGGAGGCTTTTATTAGATGGTGAGATGTTCTTTATTCCCAACAAGTGTAAAATATTTTCCATTGATATTAAATTGAATTTGAGGACTATACGTTGGCCAGTTTTTGTTATTTGTTCATGGGATGAGGCATTTATGGCCCATCTCTACTTGTCCATGAGAAGGTGCTGTTCAGCCGCCTTCTTGAACTGTTGCAGTTAATGTGATGTAGGCAGAACCACAGTGCTGTAAGGAACAAAGTTCCAGGATTTTGACCCAGTGACAGTGAGGGCGATATAGTTCCACGCCAGGATGGAGTGGGTTTGGAGGAGAACTTGCAAGTGGTGATGTTCTCATGCTTCTGTTGCCCTGCCCTTGTTCCTCTAGATATTAGAGGTCACGGGTTTGGAAGATGCTGTCAAAGGAGGCCTGGGGAGTTGCTGCAGTGCAGCTTGTAGTTGGTATATACCCTGCTGCCACTGTGTGTCAGTAATGTTGGGAGTGAATGTTGAAGGTGGTGTTTGGGTGCCAATCAAACCCAATGCTTTGTCCTGAATGGTGAGAAGCTTTTTAAGTGTTGTTGAAGCTGCTTGTATCGAGGAAATTGGAGAGTGTTCCATCACACTCCTGACTTGTGCCTTGATGATGGTGGATAGGATTTGGGGAGCCAGGAGTGAGTTTACTTCCATAGTATTCCCAGCCTCTGACCCAGTCTTGTAGATACAGTATTTAGATGGCTGATACAGTTCAGTTTCCATTCAATGGTAACCCCAGGATGTTGATGGTGGGGGATTCAGTGATAATAATGCCATTCAATTTCAAGTGGGGATGGTTAGATGCTCTTTTGCTGGAGATGATTACTGCCTGGCACTTGTGTGACATGAATGCTACTTGGCAGTTATCATTTGATTTTGATTTGATTTATTATTGTCACATATATTAGTAGACAGTGAAAAGTATTATTTCTTGCTATACAGACAAAGCATACCATTCATAGAGAAGGAAACGAGAGAGTGCAGAATGTATTGTTACAGTAAAAGAGTTAGAATGAAGTTTGAGTCATAGAACGAGAGTAAAAGATAGAATTTGAAGGTTATGCTGGGCACAGCTTGCAAGAAGTCGCCTTGCTCCAATGCCATCTTGAATATTTTTTTCGTATCATACTGGGAAAATGGCTGTGGAGGATACAAATGGGATATTGGGGTGAAATGAATGGCATGGGTGATCTGAGGCAAAAATGATTTGTGAATGACGGGATGCGCAGTTTGCCAGCCATGGAAGTGTACAGGTCGGGTTTTCCCAGATGAAGATTCGCCTCTCAATATTAACCCAAGTTGTGTGTCCAAGTAAATCTAAATCTACATACTTCTGAATCAGAAGTGAACGTGTTATCAGCTAACACTAATGTTAAATTTAACTGTTGGCAGTACATGGGAAATACTTCTCAGGAATGAAACATTGGGCTTGATCTTACTGGCCATTCACCCCACGTTCCCACTGCAGCGAGGTTGAGGAATTTGGCTCCCAGCAAAATCTCTGTACACTGCAGCGGGATGGGAAAATCCCACCGGCGGTAACATTCCGGCTATGCTCGGTGACATGCCGTTTTATACCGTATTTCTAGGAAGAAGGAATGCGTCCACACCTGAACGTTTTTTCGCTTTAAGTGCACAATCATTAGAACACAATCCTTAAAATGTGACGCAAGTGATTTTGGTTTGTGCTTAGATTATCACTGGAAGGGAATCCCAAATTCCACAAGAATCCACAGCTAAAATCACTGGGAATATTCAGGTAGTAACAAATAGAATATTTTCCTGGTTCTTTTGGTAATGTCTGCTCTGGTAAAATGCCAAACCAAATACAACTGGATTATTGCACAAACCTTCTCTCCCAAGTCAGTGGTCTCGTTGACTTTACTCAGGGCACTTTCTACTCGCACCAGACGGCTCGATAGACACAGCAGCAAGTTCATCACTTTGTCCAAGTCCTCAATGAAGGTCTTGTACTTCTGGATTTCATTCGGTGTGCAGACATCGTTGACCCAGGCCTCAATATCCCCACCTAGCGTGCTATTCATTTTGACATCTTCATTTAAGCTCGCTTTAGCTTGCTGAAGCTTTTGAAGTTTACATTTGATTGCGTTAATTAACTCCTTCTGGAAATCAAAGCAGAACAATTTTTAGCATGCGCATTCTCTTTAAACACATTAGCAACTTTACATCCACCCAAGAGACAGCAGGCCTGATTCCAACCTGGGGCGTAACAGCGACAGGTTGGGGCCAACATGAGTGATAAAAATATTTGGTTTCAGCAATGTGAAGTCTGGGAGATTTTAACAATGGCTTCTGCCTGACCCTGGTGGTTAAAATGACTGCAATAAATAGCATAGCCCTTGAATCGGGGGTGGGGGGGCATGTTCCGAAGGCCAGGTGATCAGCGAGGACCCTTTGGATCATCCTGGCAGGACGCTAAGCCAATCGGCATGGACTACGGGTTGAGGCAGGTCTCACAGTTGGAGTTAGGGAGTCCAGAAGAGCAGTCTCATTTGTAGTCCAGTCTTATCTTGTTGCACACGTGTGTTATTAGGTTTTTGGCAATTAAACCTTTATTCAGCCTCGACCTTTTACAATGACTGTGGGTTGGAACACATTGGAAAAGCTGCAGGAAGCGCTTGGCCATCATGTGATAAACTGGGTTTTTCTGTTCTCGCAGGCAGGCAGGTTTAAAATCTGGCCTTGCCATGCTGCTTAATATACATCTCAGGATTTAGCAACAATATGGGGTGAAGGTGTCATCTGCGTTTTATGTGCAACATAATCAGGAATCCACTTAAAGTATATATTTTTTCTATAAAATGTGTGTCTTCACTCAGTGTGCGGCACATGGTGGAGTATGCTCACACTGCCCCATATTAAGTTATATCAACAGAAATATATCGGGCAACATTCTCCGGCCTCCCAGCCACGTGTTTCCTGTCGGCGGGAGGTGCGCGCTGTTTGCTGGCAGCGGGATTCTGTGGTCCCGCCGCTGTAAATGGGAATTCCCATCAATGTCTCCCTACGCCGGCAGGAAACCCGCGGGTGGGAGTGTGCTGCCGGTGGAACCAGAGAATCCCGCCGGCATGAACAGCCGGAGAATTCCGGCCATGGACTTTTGAATGGCTTGCTGCATTTTCCAGGCCCCTTCCTCCCTCCTCCTCTCTGTGATGGCAGCCATAAAATTCAGTCCTAAGTACTTATAAGAAGAAACAGAGCGACTCAACCTGGAAAGGGGAGGAGTTGGGGAGTAAAGGGACTTAATTAAAAAAGAAACAGCAGATTATATCAAGCGATCGAATGTCACATGATTATGCCTCCAGAGCTGGTTCCTCTATAGCACAAGCATATATCAATGGCATCCCTTGTGATCTAAATTGGACAGTCTTCACGTGTGATTTTCCATATATTTTGAAGGCAGACAGAGGAATACTTCGTGCAACAGTGTGAGGCAGGGATTGTTAAGGTGCTTAATTTCAGAAATGGCCAGTGATCACACGAAAGTCACAAACAAATAAAATTTTGCTCCACTCCATCTCACTTCTCTCTTTGAAAAATGCAAAAAAAAATGATAAACCAAGCATCCTATTTCTTTCTGGGACTGACTTACTTTGTTTTTCTTTCTAGATAAATATCAACTTCCAAATCCAACTTCCTAAATTGTTAGTTTTGTAGCTCAGGGCCAAGAATATGCTGGGAGTCCGATTTTCAAACCCCAAACTACTCCCAACTATAGGTTTCCTTCCAATGTCTGTTAATTCTGACCCCAAGAAGCAGAGGGCTGTCGTCTTTGACATTTTCTCATCCAGCGATTCATAGAATCATAGAATCCCCACAATGCAGAAGGAGGCCATTTGGCCCATCGAGTGTGCACCAACCACAATCCTACCCAGCCTCTATCCCCTTAACCCCATGTATTGAGCCTGCTAGTCCCCCATATGATTGGCAATTTAGCATGGCCAGTCAACCTAACCCGCACATCTTTGGACTGTGGGAGGAAACCAGGGCACCCAGAGGAAACCCACGCAGACACGGGGATAACGTGCAAACTCCACACAGACAGTGCCCCAAGCCGAGAATCGAATCTAGGTCCCTGGCGCTGTGAGGCAGCAGTGCTAACCACTGTGCCACCGTGCCGCCTCTTGCTGATTCATCAGCAGGCCTGTCAACCAAATGGACTACCCACTCGCCCAGAAATATATGCTCCACAGTCACATCAAGGCTGAGCCATGAAAAAGAATTGTTGCCCCACAAGGTGGGAATACTTGTTAACCATCCGGGATGAGATGACTAATTATTCCCAGTCATCCCAGTTAATGGGATCTGGGAGAAGACAATAAATAAATCTTGTCATATGAATTTGAAATACATTCTAAGTTGTGACTGTTCTCATATTGGGTCATCTGGTTTTAATACATATTTCAATGCCCACACCTGTGGCATTCCTCCTTATAGTGTATGGTTGAAAATACAACACTCAAAGCACAGTTTGGGCAGCATGGTGGCACAGTGGTTAACACTGCTACTTCATAGTTCCAGGAACCCGGTTCAATTCCAGCTTTGGATGACTGGGGAGTTTGCACATTCTGCCCGTGTCTGTGTGGGTTTCCTCCGGGTGCTCTGGTTTCCTCCCACGGTCCAAAGGTGTGAAGGTTAGGTGGATTGTCCACGCTAAATTGCCCCTTGGTGCCCAAAGACTTGTAGGTTAGACGGATTAGCCATGTTAAATGTGTGGAGTTACAGGGATAGGGTGGGAGAGAGGGCCTGGATAAGATAATCTCAGTAAGAAGTTTAACAACACCAGGTTAAAGTCCAACTTTAGATGGACAAAGATGAGGTTGGACTTTAACCTGGTGTTGTTAAACTTCTTACTGTGTTTACCCCAGTCCAACGCCGGCATCTCCACATTAAGATAATCTATCAGAGAGTTGGTGCAGGGCCGATGGGCCGAATGGTCTCTTCTGCACTATAGGGAATCTATGATTAATCCCAAAACCTTCTGCAAGAGAAAGAAAATCAAAAACTACTAAATGTGAAAATATCACATCCCTGCAAATTAGTAACAATGTGAGGATATCCTCGTTGCAACAAAATTACTTCCAAAGAATACATTAATGATGTTGTTGCAGAGAAGAAATCTCTTGTTACACATTGTTGCACGAGGCAATAATGCTGTTGCCTGGAAGAGGGCAGTAATATTGTATGCATTAGAGTGTAGCAGGGTATCTCCCACTATTAGGTCACTAGCCATGAAGCAGGCCATTGAAGATTATCACCTGTGAAAGGGCATTAGGACGTGGTGAAAATTCTTCCTAAGCACAGAGGTGGTTAACACAAAGATAGCGTGTCATGTTGCTATAGTGAAAAAGTGCATTGTACCGAGAGTATAAGCAACAGGAATGCAGTGCAGAAAATGAGTTAGCTGGTGCATGTAGAAGCTTAGTATTATCCCCAAAATTGGCTTCAAAGGAACAAAGATGTACTGGGATCTCATCATGAAACACTCACCTTCTTCTCTGTGGCACCAGTTGGGCACTCCATTTCACACGTGGCCCTCTCTTTTTCCTGATTAACTTTGATTGGTATTTCAGATTGGGAATCTTCTTTTGTAGAAGATGGGGATTGATTATCTTGCTCATCTCTAATGAAAAGAATCGGATAACAGTGCGGGGGTTATGCTTCCAATGGTCTGCATTAACACTACAGAATATCAGGCATCAACACGACCAGCATGATTCCACTTACCCTTACTGTAACTTTACCAATAGCAAACTATCATTGTGAGACATATCATTCAGAAAGTAAGAGATTGGAGTGATGCAGTGAACTAATATAATATAGTTTCAATCCTCCGATGTGGGTTCAAATCCTTCTCAAACCTATCTCTTGGGGGCGGAGGGCCAATAGAGTCTTAGATTAAATAAGTTTGAGTGAGATCCAAGCAAGTGTTTAATAGGTGTGCATGAGTCCAGAGCATAAAACTGTTGATGAGAATTCTCAATTGAGAAATTCCCTGCCTCCCTCCAATAGAGAGTAGCAATAGATCAGGTACAGTCTTGGTCCCCTTACTTGAGAAGGGATGTAGTTGCATTGGAGGCAGTTCGGAGGAGGTTCACTAGATCGATTCCAAAGATGAGGGATTTGTCTTGCAAAGAGAGATTGGGCAGTTTAGGCCTATACTCCTTGGAGTTTAGAAGAATGAGAGGAGATCTCATTGAAGTGTACAAAATGATAAAGGGGATTGACAAAGTAGATGTGGAGAGGATGTTTCCTCTTGTGGTGCAATCTAGAACAAGGGGTCATAGTTTTAGGATAAGGGGTAGCAGATTTAAAACAGAGATGAGAAGAAATTACTTCTCTCAAAGGGTCATGAATCTGTGGAATTCATGACCCCAGAGTATGGTGGGTGTCGGGACTTTGAGTAAATTTAAAGAAGAGGTGGGAAGATTTTTATTTAGTCAGGGGCTGAAAGACTATGGTGATCAGGCAGGAAAGCGGAATTGAGGCCGGGATGAGATCGCCCATGATCGTATTAAACATTCTCCTCGTGTCTGTGTGGGTTTCCTCTGGGTGCTCCGGTTTCCTCCCACAGTCCAAAGATGTGCAGGTTAGGTTGATTGGCCATGCTAAAAGTTGCCCCTTAGTGTCCTGAGATGTGTAGGTTAGAGGAATTAGTGGGTAAAATATGTAGGGATGTGAGGGTAGGGCCTGGGTGGGATTGTGGTCGGTGCAGACTCGATGGGCCAAATGGCCTCTTTCTGCACTGTGATCTATGATCTAAATAGTGGAGCAGACTCGAGGGGTTGAATTGCCTACTCCTGCCCCGGGCTTTTATGTTCTTATGTTATCAGGTGGGAATTTTTTTTAATATGAGCAATAGGACAGGAGAAGAGCACAGGGCCTCCTCAAGTCAGTACTGCCATTCAGCAAGATATTCAGCCTCAACTCCACTCTTTTAGGAGCAGAAGAGGGACTTCTGGACACTCCACTGTAACCCAACCCATTTTCTTGGGTCTGAGGTCATTTCCTATACAAAGTGTTTTAATGAGGGAGAGATGAATAGAAGGATATGTTGAAGGGATTAGCTGAAGAGGAATGGAGCAACAGAGTGGGCTTGTTGACCCAAATAGTCTATTTCTGTCCTGTAAAATCTATGTAATGTGGGCTACCACTTGGATTTCTGTCACTAAAAAGAAGTTTGTCCATTTAGGTTGGGAAAGTCGACACTATTACAGCATGACTTCCGCTGTACTGCTGGAAGAGATGGCATGAGAAATCAAGAGGACAGGCGCCATGTGTCTGTGCCACCATCATTTCAATTTGCAGCTGGCCAGATTAGAGTGGGAAAGGATTGGTTCAATCTGATTTTAACTGGTTCCAACCAACCCTACCATTGGTTCACCGCCATGGTCCCACTAAGATTGTGCAGGATTATGGTGGAAAAAGGGACAAAAATCGGATGAGCAGGCCTGCATCTTGAACTCCATTTTCTTGCAAGCTGTCCTGATGAGTTCAAAATGAAAAACTTTAATAGCATGTCCCTTTTTCTCATGCTACAAGCATAAAGCTGTATGCCATTGATAGATGGAAATTTCTGTTAACCAGCATTTTTGATTGACTGGCACCATCTATTGCCAGATTGTAATGACCTCATTGAGGCCCATGAGGTTGGCCTCTTGGAGTATGAGCTCCCTGATTGAGGTAATGACTGCCTGTCTAATCAGTGAGTCTCATCTTTATATATTGAGACTTCCGATTCTGACTTTGTACCTGAAGCACTATGAGGATTGGAATTGAGTTTGTAAATAAAGGGAATCTGGTGAAGGAACACCAGCCTTAGAGATGTTATTTCACATATAATAAAGATTTTACTGCATTTAAATGGTAACCAGGTTGAAAAAGGTAGATCCACACCATCAACCACTATTTGTGGTAATAGGACAAAGGGCTCAAGAGCAAGTTTAGGAAAAGGCAAAATTAGGTCTAATAGTGGGGAGGCGGTGCCTTAGTTTCTGGATTATTATTAACCTAATAATCCAGAAACTCAGCTAATGTTCTGGGGATCTGGGTTCAAATTGCGCCACTGCAGATGGTGGAATTTGAATACAATTTTTAAAAATCCGGAATTAAGAATCTACTGATGATCATGAAACCATTGTCGATTGTCAGAAAAAACCTATCTGGTTCACTAATGTCCCTTAGGGAAGGAAATCTGCCATCTTTACCTGGTCTGGCCTACAAATGACTCCAGAGCCACAGCAATGTGTGGTTGGCTCTCAACTGCCCTCTGAACAAGGGCAATTAGGGATGGGCAATAAATGCTGGCCAGCCAGCGATGCCCATGTCTCACAAATGAATAAAAAGAAACCTCTTGTTCAGGTGAGGGTCGATCAATGAACAGAGATGATACTTGCACATGGAACAATGGAACAATACTTCTAGAATCATTTATCAAACAAATGTCACAATGGGGACAATGGCATGTTATTTCCATATGGATGATATTAGAGCATCAAGTACTCTTCCTCATGTCAGTATTCACCCTGCGCATAGCATAAAACACCCCAACAATGACTTGTTTAGGATAAATTTGCCAAACAGTGGTGTTGAGCAGAATGCAGCTCCATGGTGTTGCACACTTGTTGCAATCCTTTCCTAGGCTGTGTGAGAGACTGTGTGATACAGTTAAACATGTCAATGTCACATCAGTCACTCCATTTACAATGGAGCAAATGATAGGAACACAGGGAATTACTGATGGATCCAAAAATCAATGATATCTGACAGTTTTATATTAAACTCTAAATGCTAAATAAATTGGAATGCTAGTTATTGCTCCTTGCTGTGCACCATTGTGTGAATAGCTTTTGTTACATCTTTGCACAATATGATGCCATATGACCAGTAACACATTATGTCGCTGCTGGACCCTCATCTCCGCTCACCTCCAGCACTGGCTCAGCCTGTTGCAGCAGATGGCACTGAGAGCAGTTCGAGCACATCTTGTGCAATTGTTCTCAGTACATATTTCAGTGGCACTGTCATGTACTCGGGAAAGGTGAGAGTGAGTGAGGTTTTCTGTATGGCTTGGGCTGAGGATGACCCTGGATGCTAATCAATAATCACTTTACATTTGAACCATATCAATAGCGTTTATAACACTGGAGAAAGAGAATGTTGTCAGTGTCAGAGCAGAATACTTCTGTCCAGTATTTACCCGTTTCCATATCACACAAAGAGCTAAAATGTTGCTATTAAATGTTAGTTGACTTCCCAACTAGTGTTCCCCAACCACTCTTGCTCTGAACCCATTTTCTGATGCATTAATTCATATCCCACTATGCCACTAAACTCCGTGTATAATTCCCCTCTGACCCTGCTCCCAATCTTGAGAGGGGAGATGGTGGCGCAATGTCACTGGACAAGTAATCCAGAGACCCAAGATAATACTCTAGGGAACCGGGTTCAAATCCCACCACAGCAGATAGTAAAATTTGAATTCAAAGAAAATCTGGAATTAAAAAGTTCAATGATGATCATGAATTGATTGTTGTAAAAACCCATCTGGTTCCCAAATCTCCTTCAGAGAAGGAAATCTGCCATCCTTACCCGGTCTGGCCTATAAGTGACTCCAGATCCATGGCAATGTGTTTGAACATAGAACATAGAAAGCCACAGCACAAACAGGCCCTTCGACCCACAAGTTGCGCTGATCATATCCCTACCTCTAGGCCTATCTATAGCCCTCAATCCCATTAAATCCCATGTACTCATCCAGAAGTCTCTTAAAAGACCCCAACGAGTTTGCCTCCACCACCACCGACGTCAGCCGATTCCACTCACCCACCACCCTCTGAGTGAAAAACTTACCCCTGACATCTCCTCTGTACCTACCCCCCAGCACCTTAAACCTGTGTCCTCTCGTAGCAACCATTTCAGCCCTTGGAAATAGCCTCTGAGAGTCTACCCTATCCAGACCTCTCAACATCTTGTAAACCTCTATCAGGTCACCTCTCATCCTTCGTCTCTCCAGGGAGAAGAGACCAAGCTCCCTCAACCTATCCTCATAAGGCATGCCCCCCAATCCAGGCAACATCCTTGTAAATCTCCTCTGCACCCTTTCAATGGCTTCAACATCTTTCCTGTAATGAGGTGACCAGAACTGCGCGCAGTACTCCAAGTGGGGTCTAACCAGGGTCCTATAAAGCTGCAGCATTATCTCCCGACTCCTAAACTCAATCCCTCGATTAATGAAGGCTAGTACGCCGTACGCCTTCTTGACCGCATCCTCCACCTGCGAGGCCGATTTAAGAGTCCTATGGACCCGGACCCCAAGGTCCTTCTGATCCTCTACACTGCTAAGAATGGTACCCTTCATATTATACTGCTGCTTCATCCCATTGGATCTGCCAAAATGGATCACTACACACTTATCCGGGTTGAAGTCCATCTGCCACTTCTCCGCCCAGTCTTGCATTCTATCTATGTCTCGCTGCAACTTCTGACATCCCTCCAAACTATCCACAACACCACCTACCTTGGTGTCGTCAGCAAACTTACCAACCCATCCCTCCACTTCCTCATCCAGGTCATTTATGAAAATGACAAACAGCAAGGGTCCCAGAACAGATCCCTGGGGCACTCCACTGGTCACTGACCTCCATGCAGAGAAAGTTTGCATGGAGGTCAGTGACCAGTTTGACTCTTAAATGCCGACTAAAATGGCCTAGCATTCAATTCAAGAGCAACTAGGAATGGGCAATTAATGCTGGCCCAGCCAGCAAAGCTCACATCCCCTGAATGAATGAATAAAAAACAATGAAGATGTACTGGCGACACCTGACAAATAATCTGCTGGGAGGAAGTGAAGAAATTGGAAGGAGAAGCATTCTAGTTCATTCTTGCACTATGCAATACAACATTAGTGGAGGTCAAAGAATAGAATTAATAGCTAAAATGACTTTTCAGATTACATTAAGCATGATGGCAGCTGTTGCAAAATCATTATTGACAGATTTTAAGACCTTAAAGATATCACTTTGCTCACTCAGTTTCCAGTAATCCTTTCACACTATAATTTATTGGCAGAGTATGCACAAAATATATATCATAGTGGAGGCGATGGCCTATGGTATTATCGCGAGACAATTAATCCAGAAACTCAGCTAATGTTCTGGGGACCCGGGTTCGAATCCCAGCACGGCAGGTGGTGGAATTTGAATTCAATAAAAAATATCTGGAATTAAGAATTTACTGATGACCATTGTCGATTGTCAGGAAAACCCATCTGCTTCACTAATGTCCTTTAGGGAAGGAAATCTGCCATCCTTACCTGGTCTGGCCTACATGTGACTCCAGAGCCACAGCAATGCGGTTGGACTCTCAACTGCCCTCCAAGGGCAACTAGGTATAGGCAATAAATGCTGGCCAGCCTGTGACGCCCATATCCCACAATGAATAAAAAAGAAATGCTTAAACTACTTACTTATTCTTGGTATCTTTCTCCATTGTCTGATTATACATTTGCTTCCTCTGACAAGCTTCAAGCACTAAGATATCCTTTCGAAACAACTCTTCCACAAGATCCATTATCGTTTTCCTTCTGGGATTGGGATCAAGGACATCTGCTAGTGAACGATCCTCATCTATAATTTCCTTCATAAGCTCCTCCATTCTCAAATCTTCGGGGGACTTTGTCTTCACCCTCGGATGGACAGAGGTGGTATCTGGATCTGTTGAAAGTTGTTGAGTTGGTTCTTCCCCATTATCTTGATCGTTTTCTACTGGCAACAACCTACTGTTCTCACTTTCACCTTCAACAGATGTTGCAACTTGTGCCACAGAGGTTGGCATGGGCCTTTCGAAACTGGTGCTTGCACAGTTTGGCAAAGATCCCAATTCCAATGGCACGTACCTGTAACGCTGTTCCTTGCCACTTCTTCCAGGATTTGTTTGAACAGATTCCTTGGTTGGCAGTGAATTCTTTCCACTAGGAGAGAAAAACATGGAGTCAGGTCTAAAAGCTAGAGTTAAGATGACATTTGACAAGCATCTCAGATTCACAATGAAGGAGTTAATTTTTAGTTTGTTTAAGGAGGTTCCTCCTCACTACCAAACGCACCCACCACAACTGTCTGTATTGCATTTAAGGTCAGTAACCATTTTATCAGAGAAGGAAAAGAAAGTGAAAATGTGCTGGGAAAGGTATTTTCCAACATAGTTCTTGTATTTCCCTGGTGAGGCAATAAAGGTTGTGATGAGGATTATTAATACAGCCCTGAGCTAATAGACTTTTAGTTAATAGACTCCAAGCAGGATAGTTTCACAGAAAATAACATCAGAACATTTAATATATTTTTGGGCTCGTATAAAAAGGTATATTTTGTTTTAAATTTATTTTCTTGCATCAGCTCAAACAGCACAGACTTTCCTCATGATTGCGGCTCAGATGAGAAGTAGCTCCCACTATGATCACGGTTGAGATTAATCCCCCGGTTTATATAAAGGAAAATTCCTGTTCACTTACCGGCAGAGCCATATTAAGGATTTCTGAGGCTATGGGCAGTGACATTGAAGGTCAGGCCTCCACAGAGCAATAACCCTCCACATCCTCCCCCGCCTCCCCTCCACGACTAATTAACATTTTCAGCAGCACCAAGATTGACATTCAACAAACTGGCAACTTGAGGTGTAGCAATTTTGATGCCAAGCTCACCTTTATGCTGTCTTTATCATCTGGCACTTTCAAAGGTGAAGCATGAAACATGAGCAGCGAAGGAGACACTGACTACACTCAATGGGGTGATCTTGTCCCTAATGCTGAGTTTTATATTCGCAGCACTCTGGGCATACCTACACCTCAGCGACTGCAACGGTTCAAGGAAGCAGCTCACCACCACCTTCTCAAGGGCAACTCAGGATGGGCAATGAATGCTGGTCTAGCCAATGACCCCCCATAAAAGGAATTTTAAAAAAGACTGAAGCTCTGAAATACATTAGACCATAAGAACATAAGACATAGGATAGAATTAGGCCACTCGGCCCATCAAGTCTGTTCCAGCATTTAATCA
This sequence comes from Mustelus asterias, assembly GCF_964213995.1. Taxonomy (NCBI): domain Eukaryota; kingdom Metazoa; phylum Chordata; class Chondrichthyes; order Carcharhiniformes; family Triakidae; genus Mustelus; species Mustelus asterias. The sequence goes on along the minus strand of NC_135816.1, from coordinate 24,877,585 downwards.
TGGCTGATATTTTTCTCAGCCCCATTCTCCTGCCTTTTCCCCATAACCCCTGATCCCCTTATTAATCAAGAACCTATCTATCTCTGTCTTAAAGACATTCAATGACCCGGCCTCCTCAGCCTTCTGCGGCAAAGAGTTCCACCAATTCACCACTCTCTGGCTGAAGAAATTCCTCCTCATCTCTGTTTTAAAGGATCGTCCCTTTGGCCTGAGGTTGTGCCCTCTGGTTCTAGTTTTAGCACAATGACTCTGCTACACCTGAATCCAAGCTAATCGAGACTCTTAACCTTTCACTACTGGTGTCTGTGGGTAAAATAAATGTCAGAGTATTTAAAAATTGCAATGGAGCAAAAATAAAACCCCTCTCTGTCGCCTTACCTGGTCAATTGTGTCATGATTTTGGTTTCTTTACTTGTTGATATTTCCATGGGTGAAATTGCGAATGGTTTTGAGAGTTGCTGTGGTGTGAGGTTCGGTTGAACAGAAATGTTTTCAGAAGCTAAGCAAGGATCTGTCGCATCATTCTCTGATATGGTAGAGGAATCCTCAACGAACACTTCATCCTCCCAGCATGACTGAGAAGAAGGAGAGTTCGGCTGATCTCCCACTTTCCTGATTGGTGACGGCAGGCTGGAGTGTGGAGATGGGGGTCCAGGAGAGGCAGGTTCGGCACCAAGAGAAGCTGCGTGAACCTTGGCCACGTTGGGACCTCTCTCCAATACAGTGGCGGCTGCAACCTGGTTGGTTCCTAACTTCATGTCTTCCCTCTTCAATTTAGTCCAGTTTTGTTTAGAAAAGGACAGTCTCGGTGGGGGAACGGGCGCCTTTTTCAATGTCTGCGCTACATTATTCCATTTAGCTTGAGCTCCGCTCTTTCTTCCAAGAGATCCCAAATTTCCTGTTTTGAATTCTGGCTCAAAGTCAGTCGCCAAGCAGTGGAGCTGGTCAGAGCTTTGGCTCAGGAGCTGGGGAGTACTGGCTCCTGACGATGCCAATTCATCCAGGGACTTTCCTCTTGTTCTTAGCGGAATGCTGGGTGCCATCCTTTCGCGCTCACCTTCATTACATTTTGAATAGGAAATTGCTTCCCTTCCAGAATTGATTTTCGCCGTGACGGGCCTGAGAGGGAACATTACAAATTGACAAGATTTGGATTGTGAGTGCAGAACTGGAGCACAAACGTCACAAAATTAACAAGTTTCAAGCAAAGCTGATTTTAGAATGTTTTCTCGTCCTGACTCCCACATATAGAATAAAACTCCAGCTAAAATGGGCGACACCGTGGCACAGTGGTTAGCACTGCTCACAGCGCCAGGGACCCGGGTTCGATTCCCGGCTTGGGTCACTTTCTATGTGGAGTCTGCACGTTCTCCCCATGTCTGCGTGGGTTTCCTTCGGGTGCTCTGATTTCCTCCCACAGTCCAAAGATGTGTGGATTTGCCATGCTAAATTGCCCCTTAGTGTCAGGAGGACTAGCTAGGGTAAATGCATGGGGTTATGGGGGATAGGGCCTGGGTGGAATTGTGGTTGGTGCAAACTCGATGGGCCGAGTGGCCTCCTCTTGCACTGTAGGACTCTATGATTATTTTTCCAGCTCCTTTTGGAAATAGAATCTGCTGAGAGCAGAATCGTGACAGATTAAAATAATCACAGGTAAATAGAGTCCAGTAACATATGAAATATGATGATCCAAAATGACCCCATGTATTCTTTTTCTAACAGGGCTGTGTCAGGCAGAGTTGACTGCACCCTCTGCTGGTGAATGAGTGAACTTCTCTAGATGCTGTAATTATTGACTGACTGGAATTGTACAACAGTTACAGCACGGAAAGGGGCCATTCGGCCTGTCGTTTCTATGCCAGCTCTCTGCAAGAGCAATTCAGCCAATCCCACACCCCAGTCTTTTCCCCATAGCCATACATTTTTTTTTCTTTTCTAATCCTTTGTTGCAGAGAAGGAAGATGACGTGGATTTCCCAACCAGAAAGGTTATGGGCGCAATTCTCTCAGCCCGCTGGGCTGGGAGACATACCATTTAGCGGGCTCACCACTGGGTGTAACGGCTTCCACGTGTCTCCAGTTGCCAGATTTCCAGCGTCATCAGTTCCATCCCCGAAATCGGCACAGAGCTGATTTATATATTAAAATCTTCATTACCATCCGATTAGCGGGCCCAGGACTGAAATCTCCGGCCCCCTGGAACTGCCCAAGGGGCACCTTAGCACTGCCCACAGGGTTGCTACCCTATCTAAGCATTTACCATTCAACTCCTGTGTCTCTCCAACACTGGGATAGGATTTCCCCCTGTGCCCCAGAGATTTTATCATTGGATCTCGAACAGGCAGAAAGCAACTTGGGGATGAGCTTCATGGTCTGACTGCCCACCTTCTGCCTTCTGTGGTTTGGTTGCAGCAGTAGAAGTTGTGGCTGCCCATGAGACAGGTAAATGTGGCAAACACGGCTCTACATTTGTATTGCAATGATGGATAAGGGAAACACATTCCTAGAAGTCACCAAAGGAAGGAATGGGACAGGACTGTAGGAAGGGCCTCTGGAAGTAATTTCAGAGTGCTGCTATATAGAGGTGCCAGGAGAACCCTGTTCAATTTAAAAAGATTAAAATAGCATCTGCATCAGAAGATGTCTTGTAACTGTCTTCCCCTTGCTGTCATGGCAGGGTCTGTGAGCAGGAGACATACCTATCCATGGCTCCATCCCAAGATGGACACAACTCTCTGACTGAGGCCACAGATCTGTGTTTCATGTGGAATGATCCCCACGCTGGATAGCAGGGTCAGGAATGTATCATCAGGACAGGGGAGAAGAGCTCCTTCACCTCAATTCTGCCTGTGCAATGTTGCAGCTTCAAGCACAGGACATGCCCTTTTCAAAAGTTAGATATCTTGTCACCCACCTGGAAGAGTTGTTGCTGCTACTGATTTGCCTCAATGTTTCAGAGCATAGACCAGGAACAGGATCCTTCTGCACCAGAAAACAAAGCTTAATAAAAACATCTGTCAGTCTCTTTGTTTGATTTAAACTCAATACATTTTAAAAGACCCATGTTAAACTTGCATGGGATCCTAGTTAGGCAACATTAGTCAGCCAGTACAATGGAAATTCCTGGTATTCATACAATGAAATGCAAAAAGGGTTTACTAGGAGAGTACCAGAACGGAGCTATTAAATTACAAAAATTAAAGAGGCTGAGATCTTAGACCCTCAGGTATAGGAGCAGAATTAGGCCATTCGGCCCATCGTGTCTGCTCCAACAATCCATCATGGCTGATATGTTTCTCAACTCCATTCTCCTGCCTTTTCCCCATAACCTATGATCCCCTGACCAATCAAGAACCTACCTTTTGAATTTTGAACAGGTTGGGCCTGATAAGTATGGAGGAAATGTTTCCACTTGTGGAAACTCAGGCCATCAACATAACTTAGTTACCAATAAATCTAATAGGGAAATAAGGAGAACTTTCATAACTCAGAGAGTGGCGTTAGAATGTGGAACTTGCGACCACGAGTAGCAAGTAGCTCAGATGCTTTCAAAAGGAAATTAAGCGAGTACGTGAGAGAAAAAAGGAAGAGGTTGTAAGGACAAATACCAGCACGGTATTTGTTGGGCTGTTTCTGTGCTCTGTATTCTATGTAATTCTACATCATGTTGTAGAACATGGTAAAAGTGTCACCATGTTTGTCTGCAAAGGATTGTAACAACACTTCCAATTCTTGACAAACCATCCAACTAACTCATATACTATTAATTATTTTCAAACTCGGATTTCATTGTGGTTAAATGTGAAAATGCAAAACAAATTTTGCAAGAGGAATAGCATTAGCCAGAGTTCCCCTGGGGTTAATCTGGTGATTTGTAACCGGAACTTTTGAACTAAGAGATTAGAATCATAGAATCCTACAGGGCAGAAGGAGGCCATTCGGCCCATCGAGTCTGCACCAACTACAATCCCACCCTGGCCCTAATCCCATAACCCCATGCATTTACCCTAGCTTGTCCCCCTGACACTAAGGGGCAATTTAGCACAGCCAATCCACCTAACCCGCACATCTTTAGAGCGTGGGAGGAAACCGGAGCAGCCAGAGGAAACCCACGCAGACACGGGGAGAATGTGCAAACTCCACACAGACAGTGGCCCAAGCCCGGAATCGAACCCAGGTTCCTGGCGCTGTGAGGCAGCAGTGTTAACTACTGTGCCACCGTGCCGCCCACGCTTGATTGTTTTAGTTCCAGAACATTTCCAAAATCTCAAATTCTATATTCAAATTATTTTACAACTTTTATAAAAAGCCCTCACTGTTTTCACAGTTCCAATTTTCCGTTTCTTGTCTCCAGTCACCTCACATAGGACCATAATCCAGTTAAAAACCATCGGGTCTGGACCCAGCACTCAGAGGGCCCAGTCCGTGCTTCCTCTGTCAATAGCAATGCTGGTCAGTTACCTTTCACATCAACCATCACTCATTGGATTTGATAGGTAGGTTTACCCAGATGCCGTTCCTGCCACTAACACTCCCCATTTATCGATACTGGGGACCCAGCACCGCTGGATTCTGCTGTGGCCAATAAGTCCTGAAGTGGGACTTGAACCCAGGGTTTCCCAGCTTAGAGGCAGGAGCTCTGCCGATTGCGCCACTCAGGGGACCAGTGCCCTGCCAGGCAAAAAGCAGAATGACTCAACCACATTTGGATACAGACCTGTGGAGACAATGGAGATGACTTTGATCTCGGGCGCTGGACAGGTTTTAGTTGGTCCAGCAAATTCTCCGCTGAGACGCACATTCCGGAAGTAGTGACGCCAAATTGTTGCTTTTGGAAGCGTTGGCTGTCGCAGACGGGAGATGCGTCACTGCAGACAGCAGGGGTTGCTGACATGGTATCCCATGGTTCCCACAGTATCTCTGCAGACTTGTGTCGAGACATGTTCTGCCCTTTTGCAGGGCTGAAGCTGGAACAGGGATTGTGACTCCACTCCGAGAACCTCCGATGCTGCAACTTTACCATTTGCCTTTGGTCACCAATGGGTTCTGTGCTACTAGGTCTCTGACTTCTCTTGCGATCCATGTACTCAGCTAGAGCCTTGTGCTGGATCTGCCTTAACCCTACAGTTGACGCACTAAATGCCGAGGAAGTCGTTTCAAACAGTTGCCGCCTTGAGGCGACGAAACTCCTTTCTCCCTGCATGTTTGGGAAGTTGACGGTCTTTTCCTGCTCCCACGGAGGAGTGCCTTTTCTTGAAATGCTCGGCACACCCAACTGATTTATTTTTTCGGGTTCCGAATGATACATTTTCTTCTCTTGCAACGTTAGTCTTTTCCTTCCCCCCGTACGGGCAGTCTGGTGCTGGGATGACAGAGCTCTCGCTCCCAGATCCTCCTGGAATAATTGTGATAACTGGGTGGTGGTTGTTGAATCATCATGGACATCCCTCGGGTCTGTCAAAGAACCTGAACGCAAATGTGCAATGCTCGGCCTCTCGGTGGGCTTCTGCTTAGCTCGGTTTGGCCAACTGAGCTGGAGATCTCTGCGTTTGAAAGAGGTCTCCCTCAGCACCTTAGTCTGTGCATGCTTTACTTGGTTTCTATAAGTAATTTTAGAAGAATCAGTTAGTGAGCCTAAGGCGTCTGAAGATCCTTCATTCAGTTGGTTGGGTTCAGTAGATTCATCTAAGACTTGGGAAGAATTCTTGCACTTTCGAAGCTGTGCTATTTTCTTCTGGATCCCCCTGCGTGGGTCTTGGTTTCCTTCCCTCTGTTTGTATTCCTCCTTTGGCCCCTCAGCGAGTTGCCTTTTCAGTTTTGCATTCAGCGCTGCATTTTTAGCCATATTCCTGCTTTCAAAAGTAAGTCGGTGCAACATTGGCGTATTTTCAGCAGTGATCACTCCATCAGTACATAACTCTCCTACTGGTCTCGCTGAGTGGTTCTCTAGAACATTGAAGCTACTTCTAACATCTGACTGTGGAATCATTCGAAGTCCTGCACTGTCAACGTTATGTCTCATTTGCCTTTGGCTTGTATACTTGCTCTGCATTGCTGACTCAGGCACCGTAGGGTGTGGCTTAGGGATGTGAGGGTTTTCCCTGGGTCCGCAGTAGAAGATCTGGCTGCTGCTAGTGTTATGTCCCCTGAGCCCAAATTCCCCACATGTAGGTTGCAAGTCCAGACCAGGTGACTGAAGTGCTATGTGTCTGTCATTTATCTCATTCAAAGACTCCTGTCTCTCTTTGCAACCTCGCGCCACATGAAACTTAGAATCTACCTCAGGTTTTTGGGGTTCTGTCATCTTCTCTGGTCCCGTACCCACGATAGGGCCTGAAAAGCCTTCTGTTTGCCTGGGCTCCCGAGCAGATGCATGGGTATATGTGCTAGCCATGTAGAAATATGATGCCACTTTCTGATTGCTTTCACTGGCTCTATTAGGATTTTGTACAGCTGGTAGCTCAAGGTGCTGCTGGCTAATGGGAAGTGGCTTAATTCCATGTGCCAATGGTACGCAGTAGATTTGTTGCTGTGATTCTGTACAGTCAAGTGGGACGCCAGAGCTGGGATGGATAAAAGAAGGAGGTGAACCAGTTGGGTTGCTCTGAGGTGACTTCTCAGCCTGTTTGGAAGTAAAATTGTCTGCGCCTTCAAGTGAATGATGGCATTTTCCCACAAAACCAGTCATGTTTAAAGTAGGTCTGCACCATGGAGCCTGGGAATAGGCTTGTCCATGATCAGAAGGAAGTCTATCAAGGGGCAGGTTCATTGTCTCCGGAGATTGCTGACTATTTTCAATAGTCACCTCTAGTGCCTGGCTCTCAATTGGTGATCTCTTTGTCACATCTTGTGGGCATGGCCCATCATAGCTGTAATAACTGCCAAGACCATCGTGCTGCCTGGCAACTAGGAAACTTTCACGCCGCATCGGTGGAGGAGGTGGGTTTGACCAATTATATCTCCCATCATGGCCATTATAATTGGAGTTCGCCATTGATAGGAACACAAGTCTCTCTTCAGTGCCAGCATCACAGATGACTGATGTCAGTTTTGCGTCAGTTTGTTGCAGTGCCAGTGAATCAGGAGCCTGTTGGAATACATTCCCTGACTGCCTGGGACTCTCACTGCAATGAGCTAGAGACAGGTATTCTGGAGCATTGAAAGATGCCGAGAAGGAACTGTAACCAGAGTCCCCTTTGCCACGATGATGGTTGACCTGGTCTACGTGGCCAGTGAGCCTGTCCGGAGAGAAGTGACTGTTGGTGGCTGCTGTTTGGTCCAACCTGTTCATACTTCAGCTGTTGTTCTTTAATCCGATCTTCATCCTTGCTAAGGGAGGCCGCAAAGATTCATTCATTCTCATTTGGTGAGATGGCTTCTGAAAGGAGATTAATTACAGTTAAAACACTTCCCACTGAGTAAAGAAAGAACATGCTTAAAGTTATCATAATTTTAGGGCATCCCAAAGTGCTTCTAATCGTGTAGAAAAATGCAACAGCCAATTTCACATACAGCAACATTCAACAGACAGAAAATGAGACGAGTCAGCATTTTGTTGGTAGTACTGGTTGAGGGAGGAATGTTGACCCGGAAAATGTCTTGTGCTTTGAATAGGACCATTTATCTTTCATGTCAACCTCAACAGATAGAAGGCTCCGTTTTAACATGTAATTTGAAATAAGTCACACCTCGCAATCAAACGAAAACTTAGTATTGCACTAAAGGGACAAAAGATAATATACTCAAGTCATTAAGTGGACTTGAACGCATAACTTTGTAATCAGAGGCAAGAATGCTGCCAACTCGTAGTGTCAATAACTGTAATGTATTTATAGGCATGTTGTATGTTTAGAAACTTAACATACTGCGCACAGTGCCAGGGCCCTAGCTGAGGTTCCCAACGTATGACGTTTCAGAAATCAGCTGATCCACTGAGGGGAGGTACTCAGCAAAGTCCAGGTATTTCCCAACAGCGAGGGAGGAAAAGAGGAAGAAGAAGTGATATTGGGGTGTGTGACACGTGCTGCAGGGAGATCAGACTTTCATTTCCTCTCAAGTCTGTAATATAGGCCAATAATTTGGGTTTCCTCTGGGTGTTCAGGTTTCCTCACACAAGTCCAAAAGAAGTGCTGGTTAGGTGCATTGGCCATGCTAAATTCTCCCTCAGCGTACCCAAACAGGCGCCGGAATGTGGCGACTGGGGGATTTTCACCGTAACTTCATTGCAGTGTTAATGTGAGCCTACTTGTGACACTAATAAATAAACTTTAAAACTTCAAACTTTAATAATTCCTTAGCTGAAGAAGCAGGTGAGCTGCCGGCTTAGTGTCACTCAGAAATCAACTACTAATGTGGAATAAATAAAGAAAAATATAAGTGAACTGAGACTTCTTTAAAATTCATCCATGGGATATGCAGCATTTATTGCCCATCCCTAATTGCCCTCAAGAAGGTGGTGGTGAGATGACTTCTGGAACCACTGCAATCCATTGTGATTTGGCAAATCACAATAGGAGCAGTGAGGGGCTGTCAAGGATGGGCCAAAGAAGGTTCAGGTCAAATATGACCTCGCAAAGCAGAAGTGTGGGACTCGCAAATCCCCGGATGTCAAAGAGCAGAAAGAGTAAGAAAAGGCGAAAAAAGAAAGTGCAATACTTCAGAAATCCTAAACGAGTTTAGCAAAGTATGCCTGCTACTATCCACAGCCAAGACAATGACATAGATGTACTTAATGCCTCAAAGTAACTATGGACACCTAATCAAAGTCTGATGTCAATTCTGACTGAAAATCTCAGAAGTGTTAATGGGGAAACCAGGGAGCTGGAGGAACAACTACATTTATGTACCTGCCCTTCCCTCAAAATGAAGAAAATTTGGACAATCTAAAACTAGATGGCCAGCCTTGGGTGGGATTTTAAATCAGGAAAACACTGGCAATGGATGGTGATTGCGATTTGTATCTCAGTTACCATGGGAGATTGACTCCCACGTTGCTGTAAATACATTACATTGTTAGTTGGGATCTTAGATTTGTTTAAGGAAGGCCAGCTTTACAATGTGACACTGGCGAAATGCCTACTTTTATCTTCTTGTTAAATGTGATCAGAGCAGTGGTTACACCTGGCAACGGGATATATGATTTGTATATGATTTATGTGCATTGTAGGAATAGACTTACAACGGAGGATAAAACATACCCTGTGTGCTGCGTGTGACAACATTGTAAACTTGTTTATGAAGAACATGATTTCAATATGCTATACATAAAGCACAAAACTAAACCTTCACTCTCATTGGTCCTCTCAGTGACTAGTCAATAGGGGAAAGAAGCTATTGGGTGAAGTAACAGTGTATGACTCAATTAGTGTGAGAACATTGGTGAGACTTGACTCATTCATTTTCTAATATTGTTAATATTGTAGATCCTAGTGTGGTTTTTTTTTAAGCATAACCGTCAATTCCACAATCCAACAGTGAACATAGAACATAGAACAGTACAGCATAGAACAGGCCCTTCAGCCCACAATGTTGTGCTGAGCTTTATCTGAAACCAAGATCAAGCTATCCCACTCCCTATCATCCTGGTCTGCTCCAATTGCCTATCCAATAACCGCTTAAATGTTCCTAAAGTGTCTGACTCCACTATCACTGCAGGCAGTCCATTCCACACCCCAACCACTCTCTGCGTAAAGAACCTACCTCTGATATCCTTCCTGTATCTCCCACCACGAACCCTATAGTTATGCCCCCTTGTAATAGCTCCATCCACCCGAGGAAATAGTCTTTGAACGTTCACTCTATCTATCCCCTTCATCATTTTATAAACCTCTATTAAGTCTCCCCTCAGCCTCCTCCGCTCCAGAGAGAACAACCCTAGCTCCCTCAACCTTTCCTCATAAGACCGACACTCCAAACCAGGCAGCATCCTGGTAAATCTCCTCTGCACTCTTTCCAGCGCTTCCACATCCTTCTTATAGTGAGGTGACCAGAACTGCACACAATATTCCAAATGTGGTCTCACCAAGGTCCTGTACAGTTGCAGCATAACCCCACGGCTCTTAAACTCCAACCCCCTGTTAATAAAAGCTAACACACTATAGGCCTTCTTCACAGCTCTATCCACTTGAGTGGCAACCTTTAGAGATCTGTGGATATGGACCCCAAGATCTCTCTGTTCCTCCACAGTCTTCAGAACCCTACCTTTGACCCCGTAATCCACATTTAAATTAGTCCTACCAAAATGAATCACCTCACATTTATCAGGGTTAAACTCCATTTGCCATTTTTCAGCCCAGCTTTGCATCCTATGTCTCTTTGCAGCCTACAACAGCCCTCCACCTCATCCATTACTCCACCAATCTTGGTGTCATCAGCAAATGTACTGATCCACCCTTCAGCCCCCTCCTCTAAGTCATTAATAAAAATCACAAAGAGCAGAGGACCAAGCACTGATCCCTGCGGCACTCCGCTAGCAACCTGCCTCCAATCCGAAAATTTTCCATCCACCACCACCCTCTGTCTTCGACCAGACAGCCAGTTACCTATCCAATTGGCCAACTTTCCCTCTATCCCACACTTCCTCACTTTCATCATAAGCCGACCATGGGGGACCTTATCAAACGCCTTACTAAAATCCATGTATATGACATCAACTGTCTTACCTTCATCAACACACTTAGTTACCTCCTCAAAATATTCTATCAAATTTGTGAGGCACGACTTGCCCTTCACGAATCCGTGCTGACTATCCCGGATTAATCCGCATCTCTCTAAATGGTCGTAAATCCCATCCCTAAGGACCTTTTCCATCAATTTACCAACCACCGAAGTGAGACTAACCGGTCTATAATTACCAGGGTCATTTCTATTCCCTTTCTCAAACAGAGGAACAACATTCACCACTCTCCAGTCCTCTGGCACTATCCCTGTGGACAGTGAAGACCCAAAGATCAAAGCCAAAGGCTCTGCAATCTCATCCCTTGCCTCCCAAAGAATCCTAGGATTCTTCCTAGTGAAGTTTAAGGTGAATTTCCCAAAGACTTTCAATATTATCTCGTGATTTGATAGGATGAATAAGGAAAGACTTTTTCCTTGGTTTGGGGAATCAATAACGAGGGGTCATCAACTTCACATGATCACTGAGAGAGAGAGGGTAAAGGGGGAGAGAAATTCATTTCTGCAGAAGATTGACAGAGTATGGAATGTTTTTCCACAAGGATCAACTGAGCCAGAGAACCTCATATCTTTTAAAGAAATTATGGAAAAGTATTTGAAATGGAGGAAGATGCAGGATCATAGGGAAAGCACAGGGCATTGGGATTAATTATTTATTGCTTCAACAACCCGCACAGACACAGGGGGCGATTCTCCCAAAAAAATTGGAGTAAATCACGCTGTTTTTTCCAATGGGAGTTTCAAACTGAATTTCCCACTCTCTGTACACTGCTGAGTGCATTAGTGTGAATCTGTCTACAAAGCAGAGCGTGGAGCCACTGTGCATGTACCAATCTGTCAGCGGCGAGATCGACGCATGCACAGTGGCCCCTGTCTGCCGACCTCTCAATCGCTGGCCAGCCCCGTGACCCCTGCATCGTCGGCCGCGTAACCCCCACAGCCAGATTGCTGACCCCTGAACATGCCTGAGCCAGCCCTGACTGCCCCCCCCCACCACCCCGCAGCCCTGACCCCCCCCATCAGGCTTCCCCACCCGCCCCCCCCCCCCCCCACCACTCTGATCGCTAGCCCCAATCACTGGCCTCACTCTCTCTGTCACTCAGCCCAAAATGCAGAGTGGCAGCGGGACCCCCCACCCGCACTGATTGCCCCCCCAGGGACCCCGGCCCCCCAACAGATCCCACCCCCCATTAGGCCCCTCCCCCATGGCACTGCCCTATGTTAGGCAGTGCCGGGGAACAGGCTGGTACTGCCAAGGTGGCAATGCCCAGGGGACACTCCCCCCACCCCCCCCCCCCCCGGCACCCGACCCTCTAGGGCACCTCGATTGTCCTCTCCTTCACCCCAGCGGCTTCAGGCTGCCAGCTCTCCGCATGTGGTGAGCGATGCTAAAGCCCTCTGGAGTGAACCACTCCTGGCGGTGGGGGGGGAGATGCTAGCGGGCCCGGAGACTTCAGTCCCGGGCCGCTAATGCACAGTGGCACAGTGGTTAGCATTGCTGTCTCACAGCGCCAGGGACCCAGGTTCGATTCCCGGCTTGGGTCACTGTCTGTGTGGAGTTTGCACGTTCTCCCCGTGTCTGCATGGGTTTCCTCCCACAGTCTGAAAGACGTGCTGGTTAGGTGCATTGACCCCAAACAGGCGCCGGAGTGTGGCGACTAGGGGAATTTCACACCAACCTCACTGCAGTATTAATGCTTACTTGTGACTAAAAAATAAACTTTACTTTTACTTTAATGATATTCAAATACATTAAATCCCTATTTGAATAATGTATTCAGCTACACGCCGATTTCCAGTGTGGAGCTAACAGTGGCAGAAACCCGGCTGCTGCAAATGCACAGAGGTCATGGCGCCCAGCAGGGAACTCGCAAAAAGGCCTCCTCTGGAGTCTCCCTGCCTGCTATGCTACAAAAGCAACACAGCGGGTTGGGAGAATCGCCCCCGCAATACTGGGCTCAATTTTAACTCAGTGTAATTGAGGTTTTGAGTGGGTAAAAATTGGACAAAAATAGGTCAGTTGGCCACTTCCTGTGCAGTAAGCATCTATGGTTTCCAATTCCTGTTTTTGTATGGTGAGATCAGTATACAGGTTGACTATTGGTGACAGGCCATTAAATGGTACAAGAACTCTGTGCCTCTGATTAACAGAACAATGTAGGTGTCAATGAAAAGTTGACACTATTGTTACTTTGAATCTCCACAAGCTTCCTTTAGGATGTTCAGTTGGCAGAAGCTTTTAAGCAGAGCAGTAGTCAACCAACCAACCAGTTGGGAATAAAGGGACAGAGAGTTATACAGATTTATTAGTGTTCATGAGGAAACAGATTCACAGAAACAGGATGATAAGAAAGGTTAGGGGATAGGTAGGCAGTTGGAAGACACCTTACGACAGATAATAATTTTAGAATAGGACAATAATACATTCATAAACACAGTCAACAGAAGAATGATTCCTATGGGGATTGAAACACAATGACTGGGATTCTCCCAAAAAAATTCTAAGTGCCGGAATCGCGTGAAAACTGGAGTCCCCCTATTCACTTACCAACTGACATTTTCTATCGAAGCATCACACTCCTAACACTTACAGCCTCACCGTAAACACACAACTAGCAGTGCTGCAAAACCCATACCCAGATCTCGCAGTTTGTACAGTCAACTACGACAGGCACATCTTGCAGGCATAATTCACCACACTTTCTGACACATCCCCCACTCTTGTGCAGGAAAGTGTGGCAATTTTTGAGACACTCCCTCGAATGCCTTGTCCGAGTCTTTACGTCGCTCGTTGACGTATGCCACGCATTTCAGAATGGAATCTGAATGTCTCCCACCAGATGGACCACAGCCGGGTGGACTGTCGGCAGAAGCAGGGGGCTGATCTCGATAATCAATACAGCCTCGACCATGGTTTGCAGCCAAGCGGAATGTCACACCACCGAGAATAGAGCCAGATCAGGTTAGTTCCCGCTCGCATATCCGGAGACATTTACCCATAAAATCATCATCTGATCATGATCATAGAGTCATAGAAACCCTACAGTGCAGAAGGAGGCCATTCGGCCCATCGAGTCTGCACCGACAACAACCCCACCCAGGCCTTGCCCCCGTAATCCCACATATTTACCCCGCTAATCCCTCTAACCTACACATCCTGGGACACTAAGGGGCAATTTAGCATGGCCAATCAACCTAACCCACACATCTTTGGATTGTGGGAGGAAACTGGAGCACCCGGAGGAAACCCATGCAGACACGGGGAGAATGTGCAAACTCCACACAACAGTGATCCAAACCGGGAATCGAACCCAGGTCCTTGGCGTTGTGAGGTAGCAGTGCTAATTACTGTGCCACCGTGCCGCTCCCATGACGCTTTATTAGTAAAACCACAACAGTACAAAATAGCAACACAACAACTCCAACAACATTCAAAGCTACATTCGACACCCTACTCGCACAGCCCGGACATAGTACCGCTCGCCGTCTGACCTTGCCCTACACTTTGGGGCTCGGTAGGCATTAGTCTCGAGGTTCCATGAACCTTCTCCTTGTCCTCATCTCTGGTTTCGTGATCTTCATGAAGAAGACAGTGGCAGTGAAATTTGAACTGGATTAATGAAACTGGAATATAAAGCTGGTCTCAGTAATGGTGACCATGACAACTTTTGTTGTAAAAACCATCTGGTTCACGACTGTCCTTTATGGAAGGAAATTAGCCCTCCTTATCCTGGCCTGGCCTCTTAAATGCCCCCCCCTGAAATGGCTTCACAGGCCATTCACTTCAAGTGGAATTATCTATGGATGATAAATGCCAACCTTGCCAGCGATGCCCACATCCCACCAAAGAATAAGGGAAATAAAGCATTGACTCCAGGTATTCTTCATAAGACTTATCTACTCGGTTCCTCTGCCACTTTCTGCCGAGACTGTTTGGGCTGATGGGCCTTCTCCTGTTGATTTCTGGGTAAAGAATGTGATAGGGTTCTGACACCGCCTCCAAGTGAACATTAAAACCACATCGGTTTGGGTGTCTGTCGTTCTGGTGGGCCGCTCGCTGTTCCTCTCCTTCCTCCATCCTCCACTAAACCAGGAACCAAAATAAAGGCAGCCAGCTCCTTCTTTAAAACATTCACGCCTCACTGCTGTCCACTTAATCCCCATTTCTGTTTAAAGTTTCAAGTTTATTTATTAATGTCACAAGTAGGTTTATATTAACACTGCAATGAAGTTACTGTGAAAATCCCCTAGTCACCACACTCCGGCGCCTGCTCAGGTACACGGAGGAAGAATTTAGCATGGCCAATGCACCTAACTAGCATGTCTTTCAGACTGTGGGAGGAAACTGGAGCACCCGGAGGAAACCCATGCAGACACGGGGAGAACGTGCAGACTCCGCACAGACAGGCACCCAAGTCAGGAATCGAACCCGGGTCCCTGGTGCTGTGAGGCAGCAGTGCTAACCACTGAGCTAAAGTGTTGCCCCTTGCCTGTATTTGGGCAGTGAGGGCCTCCCCGGTGAATTGGCTGGCCAATTTAAAATCATGTCCAAAAATTCTTTCTCGTGATTTTGGGTCCTACTATTCCTAAAATTTTAGGTATGATTGTACGCCTACTCAGCATGGATGGGCAAGGAGCAAACTTGTATTATCTGGGTATCTTAGCTCTGGAATGAAAATGCCCAAAAACGTAACCAAAGTGGAGTCTCACATCATTTGTATGGTCAAGATTTTATATAGTGGTTCCTTCAGTTGCAGTCAGGTTTTCGTATTAGTAGTGTATAAATAAGAATAATTTTAATTCTGTTATGAAACTTGGCCATTGACTTTGAGCCTCATGTATGTCTACTTGAATTGAAATTCTGAGGCTACTGATCTAGCTGTAGTTTAAATAGTTTAATCTCAATTAGTGCCAACTTTAAGCAGTTTGTGCTGTGAAATTCTCCCAATGACTGTGACATAAGTTTATGAGTACTTGAACACAGGAACTAATTAACCATTCATGAGAGAGATGTGATTGCCATTGCATTAGTGTGCACAGATACACTGATCTACACTAAACACACATCACAAGAAACCAGATTCCAACTATCTACCATCTAACCTAGCCCCTCATTATTATTTCAAAAGAATAAAAGCTAGAAATACCCTTTTGCAGTAGACACAACCATACATTTAACACACGTTAAAATGCTTCCTTGTGTCAGTTTAGCTCAGTGGTAGCCCATGGCCGGAATTTTACCTTTCCGTCCACCACAGGAATCGGAGCGGTTGAGGGGAGGATCAAGGGAGGGTCCATTGACCTCAGGTGGGATTTTACGCTTTCAGGACGAGTGAGGCCACAAATTCCCGCCCCGTGTGTCAGAAAATAAAGATTCAAAGTAATGTTCCCGTTGCATTTTCTTTGTGTGTGGCCGACTTATCTGAAAGTTCGGCGCCTTTACATTTGTTTGTGTGATGACACACATGTTATCTTACAGGGAACAGCCTGTGAGCAGTCTGTGTGGCACCTTCCAGATTCCTGCATGACTGCGCACACACACAGCTTAGCGGGAACATTGGTACAAGTGGCAAGCACCACTCCAGGACTTGAGCACATAGTGTATGCCGACACTTCAGCGCAGTGCTGAGGGGAGAACTTCAGGGTGGAAGTTGGATGGTTTCAAATGTGATGTTAAAGTGAGGCCATGCCTATTTGCTCAACTAGATACAAAAGATTCCATGGTACTGTCCAAAAAAACCAGCCACAAGTTCTCTGAGTGTCCTCATTTTAAAAAAAAATCATTCATAGTTTCGAGAGCTTCAACTTTTTAGGTGTCCAGATCACCAACAACCTGTCCTGGCGCCCGCAATGTTGACATTATAGTTTAGAAAGCCCATCTACTTTCTCAGAAGACTAAGGAAATTTGGCATATCAGCTATGACGCTCACCATCTTTTACAGATGCTCTATAGAAAACATTCTTTCTGGTTGCATCACAGCTTGGTATGGCTCCTGCTCTGCACAAGACCGCAAGAAACTACAGAAGGTCGTGAATTTAGCCCAATCCATCACGCAAGCCAGCCTCCCATCCATTGACTTTGTCTAAACTTCCCACTGCCTCAGCAAAGCAGCCAGCATAATTAAGGACGCCACGCACCCCGGACATTCTCTCTTCCACCTTCTTCTGTTGGGAAAAAGGTGCAAAAGTCTGAGGTCACGTACCAACCGAATCAAGAACAGCTTCTTCCCTGCTGCTGTCAGACTTCTGAATGGACCTACCTTGCATTAAGTTTCTCTACCCCTAGCTATGACTGTAACACTACATTCTGCACTCTCTAGTTTCCTTCTCTATGAACGGTACAGCGAGCAAGAAATAATACTTTTCACTGTATGCTAATACATGTGACAATAAATCAAATCGTGGGACATGGGCATCGCTGGCTGGCCAGCATTTATAGCCCATCCCTAGTTGCCCAGGGCAGTTGAGGGTCAACCACATTGCTGTGGCTCTGGAGTCACATGTAGGTCAAACCAGGTAAGGATGACAGATTTCCTTCCCTAAAGGACATTAGTGAACCGGATGGGTTTTTCCAACAATCAACAGTGGTTTCATGGTCATCAGTAGATTCTTAATTCCAGATTTTTTTTACTGAAATCAAATTTTACCATCTGCTGTGGTGGGATTCGAACCCAGGATCCCCAGAACATTAGCTAAGTTCCTGTGTTAACAGTCTAGCAATAATGCCACTAGGCCATCATCTCCCCTGATCAACATTTATCTCTCAGCGAGTTCCATCAAAACAGATTGACGGATCATTTATTTCATATACTGTTCACAGCACCTTTGCTGTGTGCAACTGATTGGTGTTTTTGCCTACATAACAATAGTGACCATTAAAAAAAAAAACCTAATTGCCTGGGAAGTATTTTGTCACATCCTGAGGACTTGAAAGGCGCTAAGTAAGCGAAATTCTTTCCCATTTCTTCCCTCTTTCCCTGGCAGGATAGAAGAGTAAGAAGTTTAACAACACCAGGTTAAAGTCCAACAGGTTTATTTGGTAGCAAAAGCCACACAAGCTTTCGGAGCTCCAAGCCCCTTCTTCAGGTGAGTGGGAATTCTGTTCACAAACAGGGCATATAAAGACACAGACTCAATTTACATGAATAATGGTTGGAATGCGAATACTTACAGCTAATCAAGTCTTTAAGAAACAAACAACGTGAGTGGAGAGAGCATCAAGACAGGCTAAAAAGATGTGTATTGTCTCCAGACAAGACAGCCAGTGAAACTCTGCAGGTCCAGGCAAGCTGTGGGGGTTACAAATAGTGTGACATGAACCCAATATCCCGGTTGAGGCCATCCTCGTGTTTGCAGAACTTGGCTATCAATTTCTGCTCAGCGACTCTGCGCTGTCGTGTTTCGCGAAGGCCGCCTTGGAGAACGCTTACCCGAATATCAGAGGCTGAATGCCCGTGACCGCTGAAGTGCTCCCCAACAGGAAGAGAACAGTCTTGCCTGGTGATTGTCGAGCGGTGTTCATTCATCTGTTGTCGCAGCGTCTGCATAGTTTCCCCAATGTACCATGCCTCGGGACATCCTTTCCTGCAGCGTATCAGGGAGACAACGTTGGCCGAGTTGCAAGAGTATGTACCGTGTACCTGGTGGATGGTGTTCTCACGTGAGATGATGGCATCTGTGTCGATGATCCGGCACGTCTTGCAGAGGTTGCTGTGGCAGGGTTGTGTGGTGTCGTGGTCACTGTTCTCCTGAAGGCTGGGTAGTTTGCTGCGGACAATGGTCTGATTGAGGTTGTGCGGTTGTTTGAAGGCAAGAAGTGGGGGTGTGGGGATGGCCTTGGCGAGATGTTCGTCTTCATCAATGACATGTTGAAGGCTCCGGAGGAGATGCCGTAGCTTCTCCGCTCCGGGGAAGTACTGGACGACGAAGGGTACTCTGTCCGCCGTGTCCCGTGTTTGTCTTCTGAGGAGGTCGGTGCGGTTTTTCCCTGTGGCGCACCGACCTCCTCAGAAGACAAACACGGGACACAGTGGACAGAGTACCCTTCGTCGTCCAGTACTTCCCCAGAGCGGAGAAGCTACGGCATCTCCTCCGGAGCCTTCAACATGTCATTGATGAAGACGAACATCTCGCCAAGGCCATCCCCACACCCCCACTTCTTGCCTTCAAACAACCGCACAACCTCAAACAGACCATTGTCCGCAGCAAACTACCCAGCCTTCAGGAGAACAGTGACCACGACACCACACAACCCTGCCACAGCAACCTCTGCAAGACGTGCCGGATCATCGATACAGATGCCATCATCTCACGTGAGAACACCATCCACCAGGTACACGGTACATACTCTTGCAACTCGGCCAACGTTGTCTACCTGATACGCTGCAGGAATGGATGTCCCGAAGCATGGTACATTGGGGAAACTATGCAGACGCTGCGACAATGGATGAATGAACACCGCTCGACAATCACCAGGCAAGACTGTTCTCTTCCTGTTGGGGAGCACTTCAGCGGTCACGGGCATTCGGCCTCTGATATTCGGGTAAGCGTTCTCCAAGGCGGCCTTCACGACACACAACGGCGCAGAGTCGCTGAGCAGAAACTGATAGCCAAGTTCTGCACACACGAGGACAGCCTCAACCGGGATATTGGGTTCATGTCACACTATTTGTAACCCCCACAGCTTGCCTGGACCTGCAGAGTTTCACTGGCTGTCTTGTCTGGAGACAATACACATCTTTTTAGCCTGTCTTGATGCTCTCTCCACTCATGTTGTTTGTTTCTTAAAGACTTGATTAGCTGTAAGTATTCGCATTCCAACCATTATTCATGTAAATTGAGTCTGTGTCTTTATATGCCCTGTTTGTGAACAGAATTCCCACTCACCTGAAGAAGGGGTTTGGAGCTCCGAAAGCTTGCGTGGCTTTTGCTACCAAATAAACCTGTTGGACTTTAACCTGGTGTTGTTAAACTTCTTACTGTGTTTACCCCAGTCCAACGCCGGCATCTCCACATCAGGATAGAAGAGGGCATCCCCTCTAATTCTACCCTCGTTCTATGCTTCTAAAACTTTATTCTAGCTGATTTAAACTCTCCAACAATGCTCTTTCTCTACACCCGAGGTATGACTGTAACACTACATTCTGCACACTCTCCTTTCCTTCTCTATGTCCAGTATGCTTTGTCTGTATAGCGCGCAAGAAACAATACTTTTCACTGTATACTAACACGTGTGACAATAATGAATCAAATCAAATCAACTCAAAAGAACTGACACAACTGACAGAACAATGCTAAATATACAATCACCGCATGATCAGGATTACTTATTTAGCAAGGTGGTACAAGAGGAATACCACCACTGAGGTGATGGAGCAATCTTGAACCTGTGCTTTTTTTCTTAAGTATAAATATTTTAAAGTTTTAAATTATAATGCATCGACAGCACGATGGAATCAGCAGGGTGACAGTCTCTCATCACTGGTCATGTTGTTGTGCTCTGCTTGGAAGTATAAACATGGTAAAATTCCTCGTGAGCTATTACCATGACAACACTGACCTTTAAAAATAAATTAACTGCAGCGAGTGGCTCCTTGTTAGTTTTGTTCAGAATCGGCTCATCTTCGCGCGCGGATCAATGTGTATTTTTTTTAAATAAAAGGTCATATTTCCGAACACAGTCCCTTCAAACAACTCCCATATGTGCAAGTTCAATGTTCTTCACACTGTAGAAATGCAAGCGAGCCTTTGCAAGGAGTATCATTTACCCTGATTCGAAAGAGTTGTGCGAGTTGTTAAATGCACTTCAGAACCGTGAGGGGATATTTTGGTACGAGAGGCGAGAGAATTGCAGAACTTTGTGTGCATGAGTCAAGCGCACAGCCAATAACTGCATTCCAATCCGCAAACTACATTCATTACTACTGTAGAAAATTCTAATCACAGTAACTGAGCATTTAACACTGTACAGAAAAGAAAAGACACAAAACTCACCAGAGTCCGAGAGCTAAAGGACTGATACTGGTTAACAGTAGGTGCAATAGTGGCTCACAGAAAACCTCAATGACGTGAGCCTTTGAATATCCACAGAGAGCTAGAGTGACATATTTCTTTGCTGACATGCTTTATTTAACAAACAAAATTTAAAAAAAGCGACCCACATTCTTGCCTGACTTCAAAGAAGGACAGTCCTGGTACTGTTCGACTGCAACTGGGGTGAAGATGGAGAGCAGCCAAACAGCAGCAGCACGTCTGATTATAAACAGCATTCCATCAGCAGTGATCCACTACTCACACTGCTTTAAAGAATTCTCAAATAATCTGGGGAGTTTAGGCCTCCAATAGGGAGCATGGTGTGAAGAATGAGATCACCTCTCTGAAGCAAGTTAAGAAGAATTCCCTTCTTAATTATTTGAATGAATTAAAAGTTCTAAAGGCAGACTAAAAACATGCTTTGATCTTAAACCTAGTCTCCAACAAATCTCAGATACATTTTTGTTTAATTGTACGGTCTGTTAATTGGTGCAATTGCAGATTCAAGCTTATTCCTATTTCTGTGCTGGCTCACTTTGCAAGTCTCGGGGGCTGGCCTTGGAAGTAATCTTTAATGCTTCCGTAAATAGCTCAATTCCCTTTGGTGGACTGATTTTTCCTTTCTTCCCGGACATTGCTACTTCATTTTCCCGAGTCCGTGGGGAAATTCGCAAATCTGTGGGGAGGTTTCCTGCAGTATGTAGCTTTCTTCAGCTTTGCCCTGTTATTCCCAGCCTCTCCATGACGATCCCTCCTTGCCCCACCTTGCTTTCAGCTGAGGTAGCAGCCGGAGAATTGGAATTGACCTCAATGTTAGGAATGGGAAAACCAGCTTGGGTTCCTGCTCTTGATTCAGAATCATAGAAAGTTAACAGTACAGAACAGTGTCTGTGCCGGCCGAAAAACAAGCCACCGAACTTCATCTCATTTTCCAGCATTTGGTCAGTAGCCCTGCAGGTTACGGCACACCAGGTGCATATCCAGATACCTTTCAAAAAAATTGAGGGTTTCTGCTTCAATGACCCTTTCAGGCCGTGAGTTCCAGATCTCCACGTACCCTCTGGGTGAAAACAAAATTCCTCACTCCCATCTAATCCTTCGACCAACCACTTGAAGTCTATGCCCCCTAGTCACTGACCTCTCTGCTGAATAGGCCTTTTCCCCTCCACTCCATCCAGGCCAGTCACAATTTTGTACATCTCAATCAAATCTCCCCTCAGCCTCCTCTGTTCCAAGTAGAACAAACCCAGCTAATCCAATCTTCCCTTATAGGTGCAGTTTTCCAGTGCTGGCAACATCCTCGTAAATCTCTTCTAGACTCTCATATAATTATATCAGGCAGAGCCTTTCACAGTGTGTCAAGTCATGGGAGAAAAGCGGTATGCAGCCCACCAGCGGTACTGCTGGCTTTTCCCGCCATATATTTTTGCACATTGCAAAAAGAAAATCCGGGAACAGATCCCACGACATCACACCGGTGGAACGGGCTCATTTCCCCCTAACCTGGGCCTCTGGAAACAATAAAATTTTTAAAGATACACAAATACCCCACAGAAGGCCCACCACCCCACCCACCACCCCCAACCCACCCACAGATTTGAGAGCTCCCCCCACCCCACAGACTCAGGACCTCAGCAGCCCCAGGCAATCCCTCCACCTCAGACTTGGGAACCCTCTTTCTACGGACTGGGAAATCCTCCTCATGCACCTGGAAACCCTCCAGCCACAGACTCGTGGACCCCCCCCGCCCCCAACATACTCAGAAACCCTCCTGCCACTCACTCAGGAAACTCCCCACCCCATGGCCTCAGGAATCCTCTCGCCACAGACTCGGGAACCACATGCCCCCAAAACCCCCACTCCCCCATACTCAGGAACCCACCTGCCCACAGGCTCAGGGAAAGCCCTCACCATAGATATGGGAAGCCCTCACAGAAACGGCTCACTCTACCCCAGGGAACCCCACCACAGCCTGAATTGTCCCCAATGGAAGCTCCCTGATAGTGGACCCTGGCAGTGTCCATTGACAGTGCCACAGGCAGTGCCAGGGTAATGCTTGGGCATGAACCCCACCCTCCCCACGGATTCTATGTAGCTGTGCGCCCCAGTGGGGGCCGCAAACAAGGTCCTCATTAGTCAGAACCTGTTTTAAACCCCGCTGACATGACATCATGCTGGCAGGGAGTGAAATCTTGGATGGGGGAATAATACAGCAGGGTCGCTCGCTAATGATGCTGAAATGAATGGTAAAGGGATTCCCGAGCTTTCACGGTGGAGATGGTTAAGCAGGGAAATCCCACTGCGTTGAAAGCCATTTTATAACTTCCCCCCTCGACTCCCTGCCCCCTTCCCCTTTCTTGCCCACCAAAAACAAAGTTGGAAAATCCTTTCCCCATCATTTCTGTAATGAGGTGACCAGAACTGCACACATGCCCAAGTTGTGGCCTAATGAATGTTTTATATAGTTCCAGCATAACTGTCCCGCTAGATAAAGCTTTGATAATATATCAAATGCCCATTTCTCGTCTTAATGTGGCTCGTCCACTTAACCAAGACCCCAAAGATAGGGCAGGAGATGTAAACTTTTGAATAAAATTATGAGAAGACATTGTAGTCGCAGGTTCAACCAGAGCAAGGGTGAGGTTAAGAGCTGTGCAGAATTCTGTTCATTTGAGATGTGTTGAAAATAATAAAATGTGATGAAATAATACAGAAATCTATTACCAAAACTGGAAAAAGAAAAATAGAAAATTGATCTAAAGACAAAATAAAATGTAGAATGATTAATGGGCAAAGTCCATCATCCAAAAAAATTGTAAAAGTCGAAATGTTGTTGGTAACTTCTTCATTTGGGTGTCACTTGGTCATTTGGATTCACAGTTCCCCTTTGGAGATCATAATATGTACAAAGGTTTAGGGATCTGTGGACAGTCACTCCAAGGTCCCTCACTTCCTCCCAGTATCCTCCCATTTATTGTGTATTCCTTTGTCTTGTTTGACGTCCCCAAATGCATCATCTCATACTTGATTGATTGATATTTATTAATCGCTGCTACAAACTTCACTTGGGTATATCTGGTAAAGATGAGATCAGGGTCAACTATGGTGTCCAAATCTATGGTTAAATATCTCTACATCTCTAAGTTTAGACAAAGGAAACAACCACTTTGCCAGGTACTGGAGGTTGAATGCAGAGTGTATTTCTTACGATCTCAGTAGGGGAACTGTGAATTAAAATGACCAAATTTACCAAATAACTGCCAAATTACCAACAAGATTTCACTTTTTGTAACTTTGATCCTAACTGAATCAGAACCACCATGAATTAAACATAAATTAACAGGCAAATGATATTTCAAATACAAAGGTAAAGTTCACTTTGAATAGTCAATACAGTAAAGATATGTCTTATGCAAACACCAACATTACTGCCACACTGACATGTGGCACATCTTGCAGTATCAAAGTTCTCTAACTTGGTCTCTGGTATGTAGGAGCTCTTACTTTCTCATTCAATTGATTCGACCCACAATTCATGTTCACCAGCTGCTGTAATCCATCTGAGGTCCCCTGAGACAGTTGTCACCCAAACATCATTCATGTACAGAACCTCCTTAACTAGGTTCATGACAGTTTTGCTGACAAAGGTTTCCCAGAGACTCCTTTATCGCACCCTTTTAATAAACTCTGTTGAACCATCTGGTCAATTCTGGTAAAACTGAAGCAGTGGTAGTAAAATTGTCCAATTCACAATCCCTGCTCTAACCTTATTTTTGCTTTCTGTCCTGTTCAACTATATTACACACATGCACGCAGCTCCTTGTAAATGTGCCCTTTCTGTTCTCCCCTATGATAAGCCCTGCTTTTTTTGCAATGTTGTATGTTTTATATATCTCAGAACAGTACAGAGATGACACTAATTTCTAAGTGTGTAACCACTTTTATCCATAGTGCTTTATAGTGTCTACTCCATGCTTCTTACACTGCCTTCCAGCTCTTTCTTTGGCTTAGTTTACTTTTCTCTGAGTCCACATTTAGGCTTAACCAACCAAGCACAGTGAGCATCAATAGAAAACAGAGTCACATAATGAAAGACAGAGCAACAAGCTTTCCTTTGTATCTGGCCACAGGGCTTTTGTCTTAACTTCCTTCCTATTCAGGTCAAGTGTCACCAGGTCATATGAACCAGCATTTCTTATGAAGCAAAAATGCTACACAATTGGTCCCATTACAAGTGATGCAAACTCTCTTAAAAAGTTACAGATCCCACAGACATTTTAAAGAAATTACATATTCCTCGTTCTGTGCTGCTTTTGGGTCAAAGATCATCACACACTCCAATGAGAAAGAATGCCTTCAGGAAAGGAGGAAGCAGAAAGGGAGAGAATATTACCAAACAGCGAGTTTAGAATGCTTTTACGTTGATGCAAAAGAGCGATCATAAGATGAAATAGGAACAGGGAGTTAGTAGATGGGTCCTTGAGCCTGCTCCATTATTGAATATGATCATAGCTGATCTTCGGCCCACTTTGCTGCCCATTCCCTGAATCCAATGGGAGCTCAAAATTCCATGGATCCCAGTTTTGAATCCTCAATATTAAGTCTCTGGGTCAGAGAATTCCAAAGATTCACAGCCTTCTAAGTGAAGGAATTGCTCCTTTCTTTTAATTCATGGGACATAGTAGTCGCTGGTTGGCCAGCATTTATTGTCCATCCCAAGTTTGCCCAAGGACAGTTGAGAGACATTGCTGTGGCTCTGGAGTCACATGTAGGCCAGGCCAGGTAAGGATGGCAGTTTTCCTGCCCTAAAGGACATTAGTGAACCAGATGGGTTTTTCTGACAATCAACAATGGTTTCACGGTCATCAGTTCGCGGTCATCAGTAGATTCTTAATTCCAGATATTTTTTATTAAATTCAAATTCCACCATTTGCCAGGGCAGGATTTGAACCCAGGTCCCCAAAACATTAGCTGAGTTTCTGGATTAACAGCCTAACGATAATACCACTTAGTCGTTGCCTCCCCATCTGAGTCCTAAATGATCAGCCCTTTATCCTGACACTGCCCCCCACCCCCACCCCCATCCTCCCTCCCACCCCCGCCCCCCCCCTCCCCCCCACCTCCCATGTTGCCTATTTCCCACTCAGGGGAAACAACCTCTCAGAGTCTATTCTGTCAAGCTCCTTCAGAATACTTTAAGTTTCAATTCGATCAGCTCCCAGTCTTCTAAGCTCCAGAACATGTGAGCCCAATGTATTCAGAGTCTCACCATTGGACAACCCTCTCAACCTAGGAGTCAACCTCATGAACCTTTCCTGCACTGCACCCAATGCAAGTCGATCCTTCCTTAAATATGGAGACCAAAACTACTCACAGAACTCCATTGTGGTCTCACCAAAGCCCTATGCAATTGTAGTAAGAATTCCTTGTTCTTGTGCTCCAATCCTCTAGCATTAAAGGCCGCAGCTTAAAATGGCCATGATTTGAAGCTGTAGTTATGATTTGGAACATCAGTGCTGACAGTGCTGTGATGTTCTATGAGAAGGCAAATATGAGTTCCTTCAATGGGAAGCTTGTCGGAGATGGAGTGAAACTAAATATGAACATCTTTTTAGGATGTGTGAAAAGATAATAATGCCAGCAGCTCTCAAATTCTCACAGCTGAACGGGATGTATGGCAAGCAAGACAAAAGGGGCATTTCATGTTAGGAGGGCTACATGAAGAACAGATGCCAACCATGAACTAAAACTAACAGAGTATTTGTACTTATGAGCAACAGTCACCTTCACAGATTTAAACTTACAAAGAGTTAATTGAGAACCTGCCCTTTGGTATCCCAATTTGTTTGGTATTTTAATACTTTCAAATGTTTTTAACACTGGATGAACTCAGTAACATTTGTGCCAAGGGCAAGGGGCTATATTTCCATTCGGAGAGAGCCCAATCTCAGTAAAATGATGCCATTGTTTTACTAAAGCTGCTATCGGCTAAGTAGTTAGATGGAATGTTGTCTCTGGTATATAATAAATGACTTGGCAACCCTATAACACATGGATTCTGGGACAGTTTGAACATTCCAACAGTGCAGGCCACGTTGTCATTGCAATCCCTTTTGTTGCAATAGGGAAATAAATTAAAGTATAGCAAGGATTTGGGAAAGAGCTCCTCACGACAGTGGAGTGAAATTGAGAGGGACTTACTATCTCTTCATTCCTTTAATCCATTTACTCCTTCTTAGTGAATTTTAAACAAGAGGAAAGTATCATATTATCAGCGATACTTACTGGGTTTTATCAAAGTAATAGATACCCTGCCGTGCCAATATTTGGGGATATATGTATCTCTCCTCAATGGAACGCAGGCCTTACATTTTCTCACAAGGTTGATCATAAAACTGTAGCTGAAATATCAAGTAAGGGGATAAACTACGTTGTCCCTTTGTCATTGACTCCTTCACAGTCACTATTTTGTGAAACTCCACTTGATTGGGTCCTAAAATTTATTTATTTTTTATTCAATCGTGGGACATGGGTGTCGCTGGCTGGGCCAGCATTTATTGCCCAACCCTAGTTGCCCTTGAACTGAGTGGCTTGCTTGGTCATTTCAGAGGGCAGTTGAGAGTCAATCACATTGCAGTAGATCTGGCATCACTCATAGGCCAGACCAGGTAAGGAAGGCAGATTTCCTTTCCTAAAGGACATTAGTGAACCAGATGGGTTTTTCCGACAATCGACAATAGTTTCATGGTCATCAATAGATTCGTAATTTCGGATACTTTTTATCGAATTGAAATCCACCATCTGCCGTGGTGGGATTCGAACCCGGGTCCCCAGAACATTAGCTGAGTTTCTGGATTAATAGTCTAGCAATAACATCACTAGGCCATCACCTCCCCTTAATTAGAATAATCCAAATATTTCCAGATCAAGTCATTAACTCCAATAGACTTGTGGCTGGTTCCAAGTAATGGAAATTCCCCTGCACTTGAAACCTTCAAAACCAGCAGCGTTTAAAAAAAATATCCAGCCCACCGAGTTTGTCTTGTCTCGATCAATGATCAGGATCCAATCAGGTAAGATTCATCCCTCTCTCGTGCTTTGGTGCCATCTTTTATCCCTCCATTCCACATTAAATCAAGAAATTGTCCATGTGTTTTGATTTATAGACTGAGTGGTACTAGTCTACAACTACTCTGTTTGGTACTATCTGCAACTTTAAAGGGGATACATTATAAAGGAGATGTTAGTACTGTTTGGTCTGTTTCAATTGCTGCTAAATCTGATTCCATTCATGCCCCTCTAATCGATGTCAGAGAATTATTTACAATGGCTTCTCTTCCTGCTCCCACGCTGTTACCTCTGGTGTCCCCTAAGGATCTATTCTTTGCCTCCTCCTATTTTTCATATGAACAGTGTATCTTCACATTTGTAAATGACACCAAGTTGGGAGGCAAAGTAAATTGTGAGAATAGACTAAATGAATGAGCAGACTATGATAGTGTGCAATGTGGGGAAGTGTGAAGCCATCCACTTTAAATCTGAGAATTATGCGCAAGAATAATTTCTCTATGATGAGACAAAGAGCTGTGGAGAAGTGAAAGGATTTAGGTTCCCATACACATATATCACTAAAATCTAATGTTTAAGTACAAAAGATAACCAAAAAGGCTAATGGAAGTTTGCTTATTCAGTCTTGGGAAAGGCCAGCAATTATTTTCCATTTTTAATTGCCCTGGAGTACCTGGTGGTGAACCACCAGCAATGGAGTGGCTTGCTGGGCCATTTCCGAGGACCACAGGAGTCAAACACATTGCCGTGGGTCAGAGGTCACATGTAGGCCAGACTGGGTAAGGATGCTAGAGGTCATTAGTGACCCAGAAAGGTTTTTTTCCACAAAAATCAGGAGTTTTAAGATAATCGTTAACAAGATCAGCATTTTATTCCAGATTGTTAAGTTACTGAATTTAAATTCCTTCGGCTGCTTTGACGGGATTGGAATTCAGTCTCTGCAGTGTTAGTTCAGCCCTTTGGATTACTAATCTAGCAACATTTACCACTGTGCTACCATCCACTCATCTTGTCATTTATCTCAATAGAGTTGCAATTCAGAAGTAGGGAAGTGATACTTCCCTGTACACGACTCCTGCTGGAGTATCGCATTCAATTGCTGCAGAGCATGGAACTACAGGAAAGTTACCTTGACATTGGATGGGCTATAGTACTGATTCACCAGAATGATAATAGGGCTTAAAGGGTTAAATTATGTGGACAGTTTGTATAAAATTGATCTACCCCCTCGAGTTTAGCAAGCCATAAGGGGATTTAATTGGGGTATTTAAGATGGTTAAAGATAAATAATGGTAGAATTATCTCCTCTCTTGGGCTGGGAGGGGGAGGGTGATGTGGGGGCAGTGGCAGGGAATCCAGATGAGGTCATGATCTTAAAATTAGAGATATACATTTAAGAGTGAAAACGGGAAGTATTTTTCCATACAAAATGTAGTGGAAATCTAGAACCACTCACCCAAAAAATCTGTGAATCCTGAATCTTTCAAGGGTGAATTCAATTGAATGTTGTTCATAGAATTCTACAGTGTAGAAGGAGGCCGGTTGGCCTATCCAGTCTGCATCGACCACAATCCCACCCAGGCCCTATCCCCATAACCCCATGCATTTACCTTAGCTCGTCCCCCTGATACTAAGGAGCAATTTAGCATGGCCAATCCACCTAACCCGCACATCTTTGGACTGTGGGATGAAACCGGAGTACCCGGAGGAAACCCACGCAGACACGGGGAGAATGTGCAAACTCCACAGAGACAGTGACCCAAGCCGGGAATCGAACCCCGGTCTCTGGTGCTGTGAGGCAGCAGTGCTAACCATTGTGCCACCTTGCCACCCAATGGTGTTTGTGGACAAGAGCATCAGGGGATCAGGCAAATGGAGTTCAGGTACAGATCAGCCATCATCTAACTGAATGTGGAAGCATCTTCAAGGGCCTGAATCCTATGCTTCTATGGTGTAAAGTGAAATGCCTCTCAATTGTCAAGTAGTTACTCCATAAGTGAGATTTAGCTCAATATTTTCTTAACTTTTAATCATGTCTCCTGGTTCTATAGTGATAACTTCTCTGTACTGACCTCGCTAATTAGCTTCATGGTTTTGAAACATATGTTTAGTTTTTAATTCCCCCAAAAGAACAAATTTATGCTACGACAAAAACAGAAAATTCTGGAGGAACTCAGCAGGCCTGACAGCATCTGTGGAGAGAGAGAATAGAGCCAACATTTCCAGTCTGGACGATCCATCGTCAAGCTCTGTACATGGATTGTCAATAAATTTTTGATAATATGTTGTTTATTGCAGTAGCTGATGAAAAATTTAAAGCATATGATTTTGAAGGGATTGTGGAAACTTGGATAAAAGTCAGATAAATGATCAGGACTTCGGGATAGTGACCTAGATATCGAAATTTGTATCGGACAGTAGGCTAACATGAATGTGAATCGATTGATTGATTGATTCATTCATTATTGTCTAAGAGGCGTGAGAAAAGGGCATTCACTGAAACGAATAGATGGTCATTCCAGAGAGCTAGCACAAGTTGTATGGGCCAAATGATTTCTGACTGTGCTGTTAAATTGTCTGAATCCATATAATGGGAAAACAAAATTAACATCCCGAAAATGAACAAATAACAGAAAAAATGATATTTCTCACTGATTAGTAGAACAGACTTTCAGTAAAACAGTTAACACTGCATGGATTAATCGCTTTAAATGAACTTGCAACAATATCTGATTAATAATGGAGGTGAAGATTAAAAGGATATTGTTAATATATGTGTCAGACTTGGCTCAGTACTCTCGCTGCTGAGTCATAAGGTTGTGCGTTGAAATCCCACTCTAGAAACCTGAGCACATAATCTTGGCTGGCAATTTAGCACAGTATTCAGGGAATGCTCCACTTGGATGAAGGAATGTGGAACCATATATCCAGGTTTGTTGATGACAACAAGTCAGTTGGCACCGAAAATAGGATAGATGGCAGCCGAAATTTGCAAAGCAACATTGGCAGATGAAGAGAGCGGGCAAAACTGCTGTAGGCGGAAGTCAATGTGGGAAAATATGAGAACATTCATTTTGGACGTAAGAAACCTAGGGTGGCATGGTGGCAGCGGTTATCACTGCTGCCTCACAGCTCCAGGGCCCCAGGTTCAATTCCAGCATTGTGTGACTGTCTGTGTGGAGTTTGCACATTCTCCCCATGTCTGCATGGGTTTCCTCCGGGTGCTCCGGTTTGCCTCCCACGCTCCAAAGATGTGCAGGTTAGGTGGATTGGTGGTGCTAAAATTGCCCGTTAGTGTCCCAAGATATGTAGGTTAGATGGATTGGTCATGGTAAATGTGTGGGGTTACAGGGATAGGGCGGGGGAGAGGGCCTGGGTAAGATATTCTGTCAGAGAGTCGATGCAGACTCGGTGGGCCGAATTGCCTCTTCTACACTATAGGGATCCTATGATAGGCTAGATCGGAACATTTACTGAATGGTTAGATGCTGGGAACTGTGGAGAAGTAGAGAGATGTAGGAGTTTAGGTTCAGAAATCAGTAAAAGTTAATGGATAGGTTCAAAAGAAAATTCTAAAAGCTCAAGGAATGTTGACCTTTATTTCAGTGAGGTTGGAATACAAAGGGGTGAAAGTTGTATTTAGTTATGCAAAGTTCTGGTTGGACTCCACTTAGAATACTGGGTTCAGTTCTGGGCATTGTACCGCAGGAAGAATTTATTGGTCTTTGAGGGGGTGCTTGTGAATTCACCAGAATGATACAGTTACGAAGGTAGGCTACATAGACTTGTATTCCTGGGAATACTGAAAACCAAGAGATGAGCTAACAGAAATGAAAAAAAAATGTAAAAGTTTATTTATTAGTCACAAGTAGGCTTACATTCACACTGCAATGAAGTTACTGTGAAAATCCACTAGTCGCCGCACTCCGGCGCCTGTTTGGGTACTAAAGGAGACTTTAGCATGGCCAATCCACCTAACCTGCACATCTTTGGACGGTGGGAAGAAACCAGAGCATTCGGAGGAAATCCACGCAGACATGGGGAGAACATGCAAACTCCACACAGACAGTGACCCAAGCCGGGAATCGAACCCGGGTCCCTGGCACTGTGAGACACCAATGTTAACCACTATGCTACTGTGCCAATGTTTAAGGTAATTGAAGAATTTGATTCCATTGATAGAGAGAAACTTTTTCTTCTGGCTTGAAGAGGTCAGAACAAAGAGGCATAACCTTAAGATTAGGTTCAGAGGTGTTCTCGCAAAGCACTTCCAAGCACAATGGGTCGCGCAAATCACAAAAGTTCAGGTGGGGCCAGGTGAACTGAAATTGAGAATTTCAAACTGAGACTCATAGATATTTGTTTGTTAAAGACATTAAAGTGCAGATTACCTTATGTTACAAGCCAGCCATGAGATAAACGAATGGCAGAATGGGCATGAGGGACTGAATAGCCTACTCTTATTCCTAAATTCTATGGTCAGAAGTGTTTTCTTTAGATGAGACATTAAACCAAAGCCCAAACTGTCCTATAAGGTGGGCATGAAAAACCCTTGCTACTATTATTGTTTCTATTTCATGGGATGTGGGCACCGCTAATCAGACCAGCATTTGGTTCCTGTCCCCAATTGCCCTTAAGCAGGTGGTGGTGAGCCACCTTTTTGAACTGCTGCAGACCACGTGGTGTAGGCACATCCACAATGCTGTTAGGGAGAGAGCTCCAAGGTTTTGACTCAGCGACAGTGAAGGGACGGTGATATATTGCCAAGTCAAGATTTAATGTGACTAGGAGGGGAACTTGCAAGTGGTGGTGTTCCCATGTGCTAACTGCCCTTGTTTCCATAGGTGGTAAAGGTTGCAGGTTCAGAAGATTTTGCCAAAAGAGACTTGACAATTTACTGCAGTGTATTTTGTAGATAGGATACACTGCTGCCACATTGTGTATAGAGGGAGTCAATATTTAAGGTGATGGATAGGGTGCCACTTAAGCAGTCTGTTTTGTCCTGGATGGTGTTGGCTTCCTTCACTGTTGTTGGAACTGCTCATCCAAGCAATTGGAGCATATTTTGTCATCCTTCTGACCTGTGCTTTGTAGATCGTGGGAAAGTTGATGGGAATCAGGTATGTCACTCCCTCAGAATATCTAGGCCAGGATTTATAGGAAGGTGGTATTTCCCTTCCTGAGGATGGTGGGATTTCCTTTTCTGTCATTCGAAGAGTCACCACCAAACACATCCCTGCCAGTACTGGTTGCCCTGCAGACATTTTGCATTCCAACAAACGTCAACTGACTGAAGATAGAAGTTCCACCCCGGACTTGAGAGCAAGTTCCGCCTCAGAGATCCACTAGGCATTCTGATTGGTTGGCAACTCTCAAGCCTCAGCAGCATCAGACGTTGCATTGGACAGGACTGGGACTGCATGCAGACCCCAGAATCCTGGTGGATCCAGCATTAGGTAGTTGCAGGAGAGGCCAGTAGGGGGGTGTGGGGAGCACTTTTGGGGGCAAGACCTAGCAGTGGGTGGGTGTACCTCATGTTGAAAGGAGGCTGCTAATGGAAGTGCCCGCTCCCTTCCCAAGGCTCTAGATTGGTCTCACCAATGCCCTGTACAACTGTAGCAATCCTTGCAATAAGCAACAACAATCCATTTGCCTTCTTAATCACTTGCTGTACCTGCACACCAACTTTGCCTAATTCATGCACCAGGACACCCAGATCCCTCTGTACCTCAGAGTTGTGCAATCTCTTTCTCCATTTGAAGAATATGCTGCTTTTTCATTCTTCCTGCCAAACTGGACAAGTTTACATTGGCCAATGTTAAACTTCATCTGCCAAATCTTTGCCCACTCACTTAGTCTATCTATGTCCCTCTGCAGATTCATTATATCCTCTTCACAACTTACTTTCTTACCCATCAGGGAGCACCTGACATTTGGCCAAATTGAGGCCCTTGTAAGGAGCTCAGCTTGTTGCCTATGGTATTTTACCAGTGACGGGTGGAGTGTGGAAGGGTGTTGCACGCTACCTGGCGAGGTCACCATGAGAAACCTAATAGCTTTGTTGCTGGCTAGTCAGAGTCTCTCTATTCAGGCACCCTGTGCCCAAAGGAGGCCCCACCCCAGCCCCCACAAGGTACTCCCCTGCCACCCCATCCCCCTTGAAACCTCTAACTTTGCACTGGCTCCATGGCTCCTCGGCATGGTGGACTGCCTGCCGTACTGGCAGCGGGTAATGCTCCCTTACTGCTGAAACTGGAGAGCTTCTGATCATCTGATTAACCGATAGTCATGGGGCCCTCTTCCCAGATTGCTCAGTGCAAAATTCAGCCCCATAAGTTGCTGCATGCAGGCACGGACTGGTTCATTATCTGAGGAGTTGTGGATTGAGCTACATCCTACTTCTAACTTTATGATGAAGGAAAAGCCATTGATGAATCAGTTGGAGATGATTGGGCCTAGGACGCTGCTGTGGGCAATTCCTATTGTGATGTCCTGGAGCTGAGGTGATTGGCTTCCAACAACTGCAACCATCTTCCTCTGTGGAGAGTTTTTCCCACAATTCCCTCGATGCTTCACTGGGTCAAATGCTGCCTTGGTGTAATCTTTAGATTACAGCTCTTTTATCCATGGTTAGACCATGTAATAGGTCTGAGGGCAACCGGAACTCAAACTGAGCATCATTGAGCAAGTTATTTGTGAGTGAGTGCCTATTGATAGCACTGTTGCTGGAACCTTCCATTTACTTTGCTTTTCATTGTGAGTAGATTGATGGGGTGGTAATTGGTTGGATAGGATTTGTGGACAGGAAACACCTGGGATCTTTTCAACTTTGTTGGGAAATGCAATTTTTGCAGTTGGATTGGGACAGCTAACGTACAAACATGCGAATTGGGAGTGTTAGGTTATTCAGCCCCTCATGTCTGCTCCACCATTCAATAAGATCATGGCTGATCTGACTGTAACCTCAATTCCACATTCCCACCTACCCATGATAACCTTTCACTGCCCTGCTTCTTCAGAATCTATAACGTCTACCTTAAAAATATTCAAAGACTGTGCTTCCACCCCCTTTTGAGGAAGACAGTTCCAAAAACTCATGACTTTCTGACAGATAAAAATCCTCCTCATCTCTGTCTTAATGGGTGACCCTTTATTTTTAATCAGTGACCCCTTCTACTAGATTCTCCTACAAGAGGAACAACCTCTCCTCATCCACCCCATCAGTTACCCCTCAGGGACTTATTATTTTCTTCCAAATCCTTTTGCTCTTCTAAACTCCAGTAGATGCAAGCCCAGCATTTCTTCATAAGAGAACCCGCCCATTCCAGTAGTCCAATAAACCTTCTCTGAACTGCTTCCAATGTGTTATATTCTTCCATAAGTAAGGAGACCTATACTGTACACAATACTCCACAAATGGTCTCTCCTGTACTTGGTATAACTGTAGTATAACCTCCCTACTTTTGTATTCAATTCCCCTCACAATAAATTTTAACATTTTGTTAGCTGTCCTAATAACTTGCTGTACCTGCATTGCTAACCTCTGTGATTCATGCACTAGGACACCTAGATCCCTCTGCAGCTCAGAATTCTGCAATCTCTCACCAGTTAGATAATAAGCTTCTTTTTTATTCTTCCTGCGAAAATGGATAATTTCACTTAGAACATAGAACAGTACAGGCCCTTCGGCCCTCGATGTTGTGCCGAGCTTTGTCCGAAACCAAGATCAAGCTATCCCACTCCCTATCATTCTGGTGTGCTCCATGTGCCTATCCAATAACCGCTTGAAAGTTCCTAAAGTGTCCGACTCCACTATCACAGCAGGCAGTCCATTCCACACCCCAACCACTCTCTGAGTAAAGAACCTACCTCGGACATCCCTCCTATATCTCCCACCATGAACCTTATAGTTATGCCCCCTAGTAACAACTACATCCACCCGAGGAAATAGTCTCTGAACATCCACTCTATCTATCCCCCTTATCATCTTATAAACCTCTAATAAATCTCCTTTGCACTCTTTCCAATGCTTCCACGTCCTTCTTATAATGAGGTGACCAGAACTGCACACAATACTCCAAATGTGGTCTGACCAAGGTCCTGTACAGTTGCAGCATAACCCCACGGCTCTTAAACTCAAACCCCCTGTTAATAAACGCTAACACACTATAGGCCTTTTTCACGGCTCTATTCACTTGAGTGGCAACCTTCAGAGATCTGTGGATATGAACCCCAAGATCTCTCTGTTCCTCCACATTCCTCAGAACCCTGCCATTGACCCTGTAATCCGCATTCAAATTTGTCCTACCAAAATGAATCACCTCGCACTTACCAGGGTTAAACTCCATCTGCCATTTTTAGGTCCAGCTCTGCATCCTATCAATGTCTCTTTGCAGCCTACAACAGCCCTCCACCTCATCCACTACTCCACCAATCTTGGTGTCATCAACAAATTTACTGACCCACCCTTCAGCCCCCTCCTCCAAGTCATTGATAAAAATCACAAATAGCAGAGGACCCAGCACTGATCCTTGTGGTACACCGCTGGTAACTGGTCTCCAGTCTGAAAATTTTCCATCCACCACCACCCTCTGTCTTCTATGAGATACAGTAAGAGTTTTAACAACACCAGGTTAAAGTCCAACAGGTTTATTTGGTAACAAATTCTATGAGATAGCCAGTTACTTATCCAATCGGCCAAATTTCCCTCTATCCCACACCTCCTTACTTTTATGAGCCGACCATGGGGAACCTTATCAAACGCCTTATTAAAATCCATGTATACGACATCAACTGCTCTACCTCCATCTACACACTTAGTTACCTCCTCAAAGAATTCAATCAAATTTGTGAGGCAAGACTTACCCTTCACGAATCCGTGTTGACTATCCCGGATTAAGCTGCATCTTTCCAAATGGTCATAAATCCTATCCCTCAGGACCTTTTCCATGAACTTACCGACCACCGAAATAAGATTAACTGGCCTATAATTGCCAGGGTCATTCCTATTTCCTTTCTTGAACAGAGGAACAACATTCGCCACTCTCCAGTCCTCTGGCACTATCCCCATGGACAGTGAGGACCCAAAGATCAAAGCCAAAGGTTCTGCACCTCATCCCTTGCCTCCCAAAGAATCCTAGGATATATCCCATCTGACCCAAGGGACTTATCGACCCTCAGGTTTTTCAAAATTGTTAATACATCTTCCCTCAGAACATTTACCTCCTCCAGCCTATCAGCCTGTATCTCACATTCATCCTCAAAAACATGGCCCCTCTCCTTGGTGAACACTGAAGAAAAGTATTCATTCATCGCCTCTCCTATCTCTTCTGACTCCATGCACAAGTTCCCACTACTGTCCTAGACCGGCCCTAACCTCACCCTGGTCATTCTTTTATTTCTCACATAAGAGTAAAAAGCCTTGGGGTTTTCCTTGATCCAACCTGCCAAGGACTTCTCATGCCCCCTCCTAGCTCTCCTAAGCCCTTTTTTCAGCTCATTCCTTGCTACCTTGTACCCCACAAGCGACCCAACTGAACCTTGTTTTCTCATCCTTACATACGCTTCCTTTTTCCTCTTGACAAGACATTCAACCTCTTTTGTGAACCATGGTTCCCTCACTCGGCCATTTCCTCCCTGCCTGACAGGGACATACTTATCACGTAGTATTTGTTCCTTGAACAAGCTCCACTTTTCATTTGTGCCTTTCCCTGACAGTTTCTGTTCCCATCTTATGCTCCCGAATTCCTGCCTAATCACGTCATAATTACCCCTCCCCCAATTATAAACCTTGCCCTGCCGTATGGCCCTATCCCTCTCCATTGCAATAATGAAAGACACCGAATTGTGGTCACTCTCTCCAAAGTGCTCTCCCACAAACAAATCTAACACTTGGCCCGGTTCATTACATGTTCCCACATTATATTCCATTTGCCAGATCTTTGCCCAATGACTTAACCAAGCTACATCCCTTTGTAGCCTCCTATGTCCACTTCATATCTTACTTTCCTACCTATCTTTGTGTAATCAGCAAATTTAGCAACTATACCTTTGGCCCATTCATCCAAGTCATTTATATAAATTGTAAAAAGTTGAGCCTCCAGTACTGATGCCTGTGGCACACCATTCCTTACACCTTGCCATCCAGAAAATAACCTGTTTATGCCTACTCTCTGTCTCCTGTTAGCTACCCAATCTTTAGCCCATGCCAATCGATTGGCCCCTACACCATGAGCTTTTATTTTCACAATAATCTTTGATGTGGCACTTTATCAAATGCCTTCTGGAAATTTAAGTACAGCATATCCATTCATTCCCCTTCATTCACAGCACGTGACTTCTTCAATAAATTGGTTAAACATTATTTCCCATGCACAAAACCATGCTGACTCTGCCTAATTACCTTGAATTTTTTAAGTGCCCACAGACAGATGTTATGTATTTTCTGCCTCTCTCTCTTTTAGAATAAAAGGAATTACATTTGTCATTTTCCAATCTAATGGAACCTTCCCCAAATTTAGGGAATTTTGCAAAACTACGATCAAATGCATCAACTATTTCAATAGTCACTTCCTTTAAGACCCTAGCATGAAATCCATCAGGACCTGGGGACTTATCAGCCTGCAGTTCCAACAATTTGTTAACTTTTCTTATTTAGATATCTATATAAACTCTTACTATCTGTCTTTATATTTCTAGCTCTCTTTCTCCCGTGCTCTATTTTTTTCCCTTCTTATTAATCTTTGAGTCATTCTTTGTTGTTTATATTCTTTCCAATCTTCTGGCTTGCCACCAGTCTTTGTGCAGTGTATGCTTTTTTCTTTAAGTTTGATACTCTAAACTTATTAGTTAATTAAGAATAGTGGGTTCTCCCTTTGGAATTGTTCTTTCTCTTTGGAATGTACCTATTCAGTGTATCCTGAAGAATCCCCTTAAATGTTTGCGATTCTACCTCTATTGATCTATCCCTTAACCTAATTTGCCAGTTCACCTTAGCTAGCTCTACTGTCATGCCTTCATAAGTGCCCTGATTTAAGTTTAAAATATTAGTCTTAAACACACTCATTTCTCCCTCAAACTGAATGTAAAACTCAATTATATTGATTGCTGCCACCTAGGCGTACCTTTACTATGTTGTCATTAATTCATCCTATCCTGTTGCACAATCGAGCTTGCCTTTGTCATGTCTCATGGCTGAGTTATGTCATGTGATCCTTCTATTTTATTTTTCTAATTAGAGATTTTTGTGATATAATTTGCTGGGACAATGAAAAGTCAACCAGATCACAGTGGGTAGGAGTCACATTTTGGCCAACTATGTTTGAGGATGGTAGATTTCCTGTCCGAAAGGACATCAATGAACCAAATGCGTTTTTACAATAAATCATTAGTTTCATGGTCACCATTGCCAATGCTAGCTTTTTATTCCAGCTTTTGTTTAATTGACTGAATTGAAACTTTCTGGCACGCTGGTGGAATTTGAATTCATACCACTAGATAGTTTAAAATGAGATTTCTTTAATAAAAAATGGAAAATGCTGGAAATATTCAGCAAGTAAAGTTGAGAGTTAATGTTTCAGATCAATGATATTTCATCAGAAACTCTAGATTGCTTTCATTGACTGTAAAAGGACACCCTGGGGTTACGGAAAGCACTATATTAACGCAAATTCTTCAATGACCAAATAAGATACCAAGCAAGTTTGTTCCAGTCCTTATGTGGCTATGGAAATATCACTAGTGGAAGACAAGCAGTAAAAGTTCAATAATCTTAATTTCGATTAGATTAATATAAAAACTCTGTTTTTTCCTCAATGACTTTTGTAACAGAGCCAGAGTAGAATAGACATTCACAGCCAAACAAACTGAGTCAGAGAACAGATTCAGTGTCAAAGACTCACATTTATACAAATTTGCAAAGTCATATACTCACCGTCACAAACTCAGAGTCATAGACATAGAACAGTACAGCACAGAACAGGCCCTTCGGCCCACGATGTTGTGCCGAGCTTTATCTGAAACCAAGATCAAGCTATCCCACTCCCTATCATCCTGGTGTGCTCCATGTGCCTATCCAATAACCGCTTAAATGTTTCTAAAGTGTCTGACTCCACTATCACTGCAGGCAGTCCATTCCACACCCCAACCACTCTGTGTCACAGACACAACGTCACAGTCACTGTCACAGATTCACAGACAAAGAGTCACAGACAGTGTCACAGACACAGAGTCACATTCACTGTGTCACAGACACAGAGTCACAGAGTCACGGACACAGAGTCACAGACACAGAGTCACAGTCACTGCCACAGAGTCGCAGACACAGAGTCACAGACACAGTGTCACAGAGTCACAGACACAGTGTCACAAACACAGAGTCACAGACAGAGTCACATTCATCGTGTCACAGACACAGTGTCACAGACAGTGTCACAGACACAGAGTCACGGATAAAGTGTCACAGTCACTGCCACAGAGTCGCAGACACAGAGTCACAGACACAGTGTCACAGAGTCACAGACACAGTGTCACAGAGTCACAGACACAGTGTCACAAACACAGAGTCACAGACAGAGTCACATTCATCGTGTCACAGACACAGTGTCACAGACAGTGTCACAGACACAGAGTCACAGACACAGTGTCACACAGTGTCACAGACACAGAGTCACAGACAGTGTCACAGACACAGAGTCACAGAGTCACAGACACAGAGTCACCCAGTGTCACAGAGTCACAGACACAGTGTCACAAACACAGAGTCACAGACAGAGTCACATTCATCGTGTCACAGACACAGTGTCACAGACACAAAGTCACACATTGTCACAGGGTCGCAGACACAGAATCACAGAGTCACAGGCACAGTGTCACAGACAGTGTCACAGAGTCACAGGCACAGTGTCACAAACACAGAGTCACAGACAGAGTCACATTCATCGTGTCACAGACACAGTGACACAGACAGTGTCACAGACAGTGTCACAGACACAGAGTCACACAGTGTCACAGACACAGAGTCACACAGTGTCACAGACACAGAGTCACAGACACAGAGTCACAGACACAAAATCACAGACACATTGTCACAGAATCACAGACACAGAATCACAGAAACAGAGTCACAGACACAAAATCACAGACACATTGTCACAGAATCACAGACACAGAATCACAGAAACAGAGTCACAGACACAGAGTCACAGATACAGAATCACAGACATAGAGTTACAGTCACAGTGTCACAGACACATTGTCACAGGGTCGCAGACACAGAATCACAGAGCCACAGACACAGAGTTACAGACACAAAGTCACAATCACAGAGTCACAGCGTCACAGATACAGTCACAGAGTCAGTCACAGTGTCACAAACACAGAGTCACAGAATCATAGACACAGTCACAGAGTCACAGACATAGTGTCACAAACATACTCACAGACACAGTATCAAAGAGTCACAGACACAGAGTCACAGACACAGAGACACAGAATGACATAGTTACAGTGTCATTTAGAGTCAGATTCACAGTCTCAAAGTCAGAGAGTCACGGTCACGTACTCACAATCATATAAATAGAAACCTTGCACTGCCATGGCCTCTCTCAGAACCATTGACACAGTCACATACAGAATCATATGCAGATTCTGCTGTGGCCCAGTTGTTTGCATTCTTGCCCTGGGGGGCACAAGGTTCTGGGTTCACCACCGAACACAGAAAACTGCAGGCTAGCCTTCCAGGGCAGTATAGAAGCAGCAATGCCAGTGACACAGTGCTGCCTTCATCATTGGGATGGATACCCCATCTGCCTGTTCAGGTGGGTGTAGAAGATCCCACATTGGAATAGTTAAACCCTGTGCCCTGACCAGCATCTGCCCCTCACTCAAAAAATCACCAGAAACAGGCTGATGTGGCCATTCACTCATCGCACCCTCACATCTCACAGTTCAGCACATTGGGAATGTACGGATGTTAGACCAGTCTGTGTGATACCAACACAACCCAAAGTAGAGGACTCACACCCAGAGTCTGGCATGAACACACAACAGTCCATTTCACTGCAGCTTCCATTGGTTTGAGTCTAAAACAAACCAGAAACATCGCAAGGCGCTGATGGTTCCGCATTCCGGGCTGGTCGAGCGAATTACACGGAATGTTTGGAAGTGTGAAAAGGTAAAACCTTGGGACAGGCGACAAGAGCCGGAGCCTCACCGGGACAAGATGTGAAGTTGCCACTTTGCGTGGTTTACAGAGACTCGGGCTTTACTTACGGCTACCAGCGACTCGAGCGGAAGGGATCCCAGGTTCGTTCGGCAGCGAGTCCGGTTAATGATTCACCGGGCAGGGAAATGAAAACAACGCCTTCAAATCAGAGTTTGTCTGTTTCAACACTTGAGTGTTTCCCCTTCGTGTCTTCCCAAACACTCTTATAGGACTAACAATACACAGCTCAAGCTTTGTTTTAAACTCGCAGACCCTGACTCAAACAAGCAAGGACAAAGATACCTTTTTGGAGAGGGAGCAAGCTTCCTCCGAAACAGGTGAAATGTCCAGACATAAACAACTCGAGGAACTTTGCTGAGTTTACTGTGGATAGCTTGTTGTCTCACCATTACAGGTGTCCAGTGCAAAGGTAACTTGATAAGTCTTTCCGTGACGCCTGTGTGTCGGAGGTTATAAAGAATTTGATGAACAAATATTTCCTCTCGGCGTACTCGAACAAACTCCAAATCCACCGCTTTAGTGTGAACACAATCACCAAGAATAAGGCAGCCCCCTGAACAGAGGTACGAGCAAGATAGACCACGCTCTCCATACTGTTACTCAATGCAATCATGGCTGATCTTAGGTCCCCAACTATTTCCATATCCCTTCATTCCGTTACTGTTGAAGACTCTATTCATCTCAGTCTTGGATAGATTCGTCCACTGAGACAGTGATTCACAATTCTCTGAGTGAACAAATTCTTCCTAATTCCAGTCCCAAACAGGCAACCCCTTATCCTAAGAGCCTAAGTTCAGGATTCTCTTGCCAAGGTAAAACCGCTTCTCCGGATCTAGCCTCTTAAGCGCACAAAGAGTGTAATACAAATTTTAACTGCCCTTATAAGTGACAAAATGGTTCACTGGTAGGGCGGCACAGTGGTTAGCACTGCTGCCTCACAACACCAGGGACCCAGGTTCGATTCTGGCCTTGGGTGACTGTAGTGTTTGCACGTTCTCCTTGTGTCCACGTGAGTTTCCTTCGGGTGCTCTGGTTTCCTCCCACTCTCCAAAGATGTGCAGGTTAGGTGGATTGGCCATGCTAATCCTTAGTGTCCCAAGATATGTAGATTAGTGGGATAAATAAGTGGGATTATAAGGATAGGGCCTGGGTAAATGGTCTGTTGGCGAGTTGGTGCAAACTCGATGGGCTGAATGGCCTCCTTCTGCACTGTAGGGATTCTATGAAATCCCTGACCTAGTGATCTTTGGGGGAGGGGCAGCAGAATCAGATCTTCCCTTTCACTGTTTTCAGAATGTTTCCTTCACCCACTTTGGAACACCTGCATCGAAAATCTCCGTCCTCATTCGCAGCTGGGATCTTCCCCTGTTCACTGAAAGTGAATGGAGTTTTGGCTGGAATGCCAAATTCAATGTTCTCACTCACAGCAGCGTGGCCACGGATGAGACCGGATGAATCCCAGCCCTGATGTCATGTAGAGGTGGACATGTATTCTACATCTGTAGTCAGCACTATGTAAAAACAAATGGAAGGAAGTAACAGACTAGTAATACCAATTCAATGAAGCCCACACAAGGAGCAAGCATAGCCCCGATTTTACCATTGTGTTGTGCCTGCTTTTGGGTGCGCAAACTTGGTAAAGTCGGGCGTGAGGCTAGTAGCGCGATCCGCGCCCACCTCCGCGCCAGTTCTCCCTTTACCAAGGCCTGAAAATGGCCGCAATCGGGGCTGTGCCCAAAATGGGCGCGACGTCCATTTAAATGCATTTGCATTTGCTCCATGTAAGTCCGATGTGCAAATGCACATGCTCCATATAAGTCTGAATCGGGTACTCCATCGGTGAGGGTTAGTGAGGAGGTAAGTGCCAAGTGTCCGTCAGCCTCTCTGCTTGGGATCAGTGGGGGTGAAAGGTGGGTCCGCTGCCACTCTGCCTGAGATCAGTGAGGGGGAAGGGAGATCCGCTGCCACTCTGCCTGAGATCAGTGGGGGTGAAGGGGGGGTCCACTCCACTCTGCCTGAGATCAGTGGGGGGGAAGGTGGGGTGTCTGCTGCCACTCTGCCTGAGATCAGTGGGGGTGAAAGGGAGT
This sequence comes from Mustelus asterias, assembly GCF_964213995.1. Taxonomy (NCBI): domain Eukaryota; kingdom Metazoa; phylum Chordata; class Chondrichthyes; order Carcharhiniformes; family Triakidae; genus Mustelus; species Mustelus asterias. Next base: position 24,833,501 of record NC_135816.1, on the reverse strand, counting down.
CTGCTGCCACTCTGCCTGTGATCAGTGGGGGTGAAAGGGGGTCCGCTGCCACCCTGCCTGAGATCAGTGAGGAGGAAGGGGGGGTCCGCTGCTACTCTGTCTGAGATCAGTGGGGGTGAAAGGGAGTCTGCTGCCACCCTGCCTGAGATCAGTGGGGTGAAAGGGGGTCTGCTGCCACCCTGCCTGAGATCAGTGAGGAGGAAGGGGGGGTCCGCTGCCACTCTGCCTGAGATCAGTGGGGGGGAAGGGGGGAGGGGGCCGTGATTAGTCTGGGTGGCGGGGATGGGGGGGATAAGTGGGTCAGTAGTGTTGTGGGGGTTGGGCAATGTCTGTGGGGGCTAGGGGGAGGCATTATCCGGCCCGGGAGGGGAGCAGCATTCTATCACTTTTTTTCTGCGCATGTGCAAATGGCAGCGCCGATCGGAGCTGCAGGATTTTGGGCATGTTAAGCCCCGCCCACAGGCTTGTGCAGCGCGATTCAGAGTCGCTGATATTTTTGCAGGCAGAGTGCGTACGGGGGCGCCTGAGAACGGGTCTAAAAGTCGGATCTTTGAAGCACTCCCAGTTTCAAGTCTGCCCAGCACTTAGATTCAAAATGGTAAAATAGAGCGCAACACCTTAGAAACTATTTGCACCGTGTATAACACAATAACATGGGTGAGCACATAACGATATTCCAAACGATTCTGAACCCAAATGAATCTAATACCATGAAAATCATAACAAGGGACAAGTAATGCAGAACAGTACAAACCAAGACTCAATATTTATTTAAAATCGTGTTTTTTGTATATGGGTAATTCCTTCATGAAGATCACTTCGTATGATGGTTACTTTAAAGAAGAAAAGATTTGCATTTATACAGCATGTTTCATGACCTTGAGACACCCCCAAGCACTTTACCACCTGTTAAGTTTTTGAGTATTGCCCCTCTTGGAAATACAGCAGATTAAGTTGCACACAGAGTGCCCTGGCAAAGCAATATACTTATGGTCGGGTAATCTGGTGGTTTTAGTGGTGTTGGTCGTGGGAGTAATATTGACCAGAACACCAGGGTAACTCACATGCTCATCTTCAAGTAATGGCATGGGATCTTTTATATCCACCTCAGAATGTGGACAGAGCTTTGCTTTAACTGCTCATCACTTCCAACAGCACTCCCTCAGTAATGCAACAGAGTGTCAGTCTAGATCATTGATGGGCAACCTAGGCTGGTGTGTGAGCCACATGAGTGGCCCTCCTTCCTCTGAGTGGGCCAAAAGATTGAAATCAGGCTTGTTCACTAACCATGAATAAGGTTAAAATATTTAATACATGCTGAATATTCCATAATGAGTTAGAGAAAATGTTTAATCATTCAAATATTAATAAAACTATCAACTTCAATTGGAAAACACAAAAAAATTACAAATTGAATGGATGCAGAGCTCTCACAGTCAATGTTGCTCCTCCTGCACCTCACCTCATACGCCCTCGCTTTACGTGCATATCATTGTAGTCATACTGTTAGGAAAAAAAACTACGCAAATGGAAATCAGCAGAGTTTGGCAAACCCTGCGCTTGGGCAATAAAATGTCTTATGGGCCACACTCAGAACTCTGATAGGCTGCATATGGCTGCAGGTTGCCCACTATTGGTCTAGATTGTGCTCAAGTCTCCAATATGCAAGGCCATATCATAGAATCATAGAATCCCTACAGTGCAGAACGAGGCCATTTGGCCCATCGAGTCTGCACCGACCACAGTCCCACCCAGGCCCTATTCATTAATAAAGCCAAACTTATTTCACTGTGGCAAGCCTGTCATCACTGCACTCTCATGATATGATATTCTCTAGATGCATAGGGGAAGTTGCTGAGAGTGCCAGAGGAGGTGGCATGCCACAGTAACCCCAGGTGGAGGACCAGCATTTCTTGCATGGTGATTTCTCACTTTGGCTTTATTAATGAAGCAGAAACTTCTTCATGGGAGGGGTGTCAAAAGAATTGAAGGAAAGCTACCAAGAAACCATTCACATGCTTACCCTAACACCTGGGTCTAGAATGGCAGAGATGCTGTGTGGGAAGTTTAGTCCTGAGAAGGTGAGGGGGCTTCTGAGCAGGTGGTAATTTACAACAGCAGAGATAAAAATATACTTTATTCACAAAATGTCTGCAAGAACATTACACACATTCTAAATCGGCCATCACACAAAGTACAATAATATTCAGGTTCTCTACATACGTTAAGTAACACTCTGAGATGCTTCAATACAGTCAAGGAAGCATTACAGACATTTTACAATGGTCCTTAAAAATGGTGATTAGCATGGCATTGACAGGGTCAATTTAGCATGGTCAATCAACCTAACCCGCACACCTTTGGACTGTGGGAGGAAACCGGAGCACCCGGAGGAAACCCATGCAGACACGGGGAGCAAGGGGAGAGGGCTGCGATCGGTCTGGGTGACAGGGGATGGGGGGATAAGGGGGTCAGTAATGTTGTGGGCATTGGGCAATGGCTGCGGGGGCCAGGGGAAGGCGTTATCCTGCCCGGGAGGGTTGTGGCAGGGGAGCAGCATTCTATCTTTTTTCTGCGCATGCGCAGTTGGAGGCACCGATCGGTGCTGCAGGGTTTCGGACGCGTTAAGCTCCGCCCACAGGCTTGTGCAGTGCAATTCGGACTCGCTGATATTTTTGCAGGAAGAGTGTGTGTGGGGGGCGCCTGAGAACGGGTCTAAAAGTCGGATCTGAAACACTCACAGTTTCAAGTTCACTCAGCACTTAGAATCAAAATGGGAAAATAGAGCGCAACACCTTAGAAACTTTGCACCGTGTATAACACAATAACGTGGGTTAGCACATAATGATATTCCAAACTATTCTCAACCCAAATTAATCTAATACCATGAAAATCATAACAAGGGACAAGTAATGCAGAACAGTACAAACTAAGAGTCAATATTTATTTAAAAATCGTGTTTTTTGTATATGGGTAATTCCTTCATGAGGATCACTTCACATGATGGTTACTTTAAAACGTCTTATGGGCCACACTCAGAACCCTGATAGGCCGCATATGGCTGCGGATTCCCCACTATTGGTCTAGATTGTGCTCAAGTCTCTAATATGCAAGGCCATTCTTTATACACATCTATTATTTAGATTATTATTCTATAATCGCATGGCTAAGATCAGGAAATCGCCTTTGGATAGGGAGAGATTTTCTCTCAGGTTAAGGAGGCAGCCATTTTGGACTGAGGTAAGGACAAATCTCTTGACTGTTGTCATTCTGTGGAGCTCTCTACCCTGGGGTGGGGTTTCAAAATGCTCTGTCTTTGAGTATTTTCAAGGCAGAGAAGTTTGGACCCTGAGGCAACCAAGGGACATGGAAATTGGACAGGAATCAAGGCGAGGGGTTGTAGTTGAGCACCAGCCATGATCTTCTTAAATGGTGAAGCAAGCTTGGGAGGAGACACATGGCCTATTACTGCTCCCATCTCTTAGTGTCCAAAGAGAATAAGCACCTTATTCGCAATTCTGCATGTAAAGGGATTTCTTTCCATATTTGGGAAGTAATGAGCATAAATAATGGGCCTCTATTCTCTGTGGCATGCCACGCTACAAACACTAGGGATAGTATTTTCTGGAAGTATAAGGTTACTAAAGAACTTATATATTTATTTATGTGGACATTATGGGAGCAGAAGGAACAATTGTTTGTAAAGAAGTTTAGTTTGCATCAAATAAAAAATCTAAAATGTTATATTGGTTTTTTTGGGGACTATGGGGAAAGTTAACCAGAATCAAAGGGCTAAATACTTAACTCCTAACCGAGACAACTTAAAAAGATACCTTTTCTCGATAACAGTAGGCCGATCAAACTACAGCCTGGAATGACTAATATCTCCACTGCAAAGGTAAGTTTTGTAATCCTATCCACCTTCATGTGAAACCAGAGAGATCAAACCAGTACTTCTGTTTCTCTGTTGTTAAAGGGATAATTTTCCGACTGAAAAACACTGGTCTTTTATGTTAAGTTTACTTCAGTGTTTGGCTGTGTATGTTGACAGGTTTGTCATCTAACCTTCCTCACAGTACCGCAGTATTACTGCTTTGGGTTATGAAGCCTGGTTTCATTTTTTTAGCGACAGATTATCCAGGTACAGCCAGCGACATGGGATAATGGTGCACATGTGTCCTGTATCTAAAAGCAGAAGTTTAATCCGGACAAATGCGAGGCGATGCATTTTAGAGGATCAAATTTAGGTGTGATTTAAACTGTAAATGGCAGAACCCTTAGGAACATTAACATACAGAGGGATCTGGGCGTGTAGGTCTACAGTACCTTAAAAGCGGCAACACAGGTGGCCAAGGTGATTAAGAAGGCATATGGCATGCTTTCCTTCATTGACTGGGGCATTGAGTACAAGAGTTGGTCAATCATGTTGCAGCTGTATAAAACCTTGGTTAGGCCGCATTTGGAGTATTGCGTTCAGTTCTGATCGCCACACTACCAGAAGGATGTGGAGGCTTTGGAGAGAGTGCAAAGAAGGTTCACCAGGATGTTGCCTGGTCTCGAGGGCATTGGCTATGAAGAGAGGTTGAATAAACTAGGATTGTTTTCACTGGAAAGACGAAGGCTGAGGGGAGACCTGATAGAGGTCTACAAAATTATAAGAGGCATAGACAGCATGGATAGTCAGAGGCTTTTACCCAGGGTGGAAGTGTCAATTACAAGGGGGCACAGGTTGAAGGTGAGAGGGGGAAAGTTTAAGGGAGATGCATAGGGGAAGTTGCTGAGAGTGCCAGAGGAGGTGGTGGAAGCAAGCACATTAGCAACATTTAAGAGGCATCTGGAAGGGTACATGAATAGGGAGGGAATAGAGGGATACAGTCCGAGTAAGGGTAGAAAGTTTTTTTAGTTTAGTTTAGGACATTACGATCGACACGGGCTTGGAGGGCCGAAGGACCTGTTCCTGTGCTGTACTTTTACTTGTTCAGAAAATATTCTTGTCCTTCCTCCTCTTGTTTCCCTGACAACCCCCTGCCCTGCGTAGACTGAGCTCCAGATCCCACCTCAACCATCTGAAAAAGTACCGAGAGAGAGTGCAGTGATGACAGGCTTGCCACGGTGAAATAAGTTGAAGATGAGGACCAGCATTTCCTGCATGGTGATTTCTCACTTTGGCTTTATTAATGAAGCAGAAACTTCTTCATGGGAGGGGTGTCAAAAAAATTGAAGGAAAGCTACCAAGAAACCATTCTCATGCTTACCCTAACACCTGGGTCTAGAATGGCAGAGATGCTGTGTGGGAAGTTTAGTCCTGAGAAGGTGAGGGGGCTTCTGAGCAGGTGGTAATTTACAACAGCAGAGATAAAAATATACTTTATTCATAAAATGTCTGCAAGAACATTACACACATTTTAAACCGGCCATCACACAAAGTACAATAATATTCAGGTCCTCTACATAAGTTAAGTAACACTCTGAGATGCTTCAATACAGTCAAGGAAACATTACAGACATTTTACAATGGTCCTTAAAAATGGTGCAAAGGTATTAAAAAGTTGTCTACTTAGAACAAGTTGCACTCCAAGGTCCTTCAATACAACTGAGAAACATGTAATATTCACTGTATACATTCAGTGAATCTTTCAGCCCGAGGGGGTTCTGCTCCCCTCAGTTCACTGTGGTTAAAAGGTCTTAGACAGTGACCTCCCCCATTGTACCTCTGCGGCTGCTGTTCCAAACTTTATCATGTCCCACAGCACGTAGCCCTGGGCTTTGGACTGTACCAGTCTGCAACACTCAGTTGGGGATGACTCGTTGTACCAGAAGACCAAACGTTTCGAGCAGACCGAAGATGTCTTTTGATGAGTTGATGATCCTCCAGCAACATCTGATGTTTGTCACAGAGTGCATCCCTGGAAACAGCCCACAGAGCACAGAGTCCTGCGTCACAGAGCTGCTCGGGGTGAACCTCAAAAAACAATACCTTATCTCCAGACCTTTCTTGCAAAGGCACATTCCACAAGGAGGGGAACAATGATCTCTTGCCCACTACAGTCACCTCGAGGGCAATGTGCATAAGACCATAGGACATAGGAGCAGAATTAGGCCACTCGGCCCATCGAGTCCTCTCCACCTTTCAATCAGGGCTGGGTTTTTTTCTCATCCCCGTTCTCCTGCCTTTTCCCCATAAGCCCTGATCCCCTTATTAATCAAGAACCTATCTCTGTCTTAAAGACACTCAGTGACCTGGCCTCCACAGCCTTCTGTGGCAAAGAGTTCCACAGATTCATCACCATCCGGCTGAAGAAATTCCTCCTCATTTCTGTTTTAAAGGATCATCCCTTTAGCCTGAGGTTGTGTCCTCTGGTTCGAGTTTTTCCTACTAGTGGAAGCATCCTCTCCACGTCCACTCTATCCAGGTCTCACAGTATCCTGTAAGTTTCAATAAGATCCCCCCTCATCCTGCTAAACTCCAACGCGTACAGACCCAGAGTCCTCAACCATTCCTCATACGACAAGCCCTTCATTCCAGGGATCATTCCTGTGAACCTCCTCTGGACCCTTTCCAAGGCCAGCAGATTCTTCCTTAGATATGGGGCCCAAAACTGGTCACAATACTCCAAATGGGGTCTGACCTTATACAGCCTCAGAAGTACATCCCTGCTCTTGTATTCTAGCCCTCTCGACATGAATGCTAACATTGCATTTGCCTTCCTAACTGCCGACTGAACCTGCACGTTAACCTTAAGAGAATCTTGAACAATGACTCCCAAGTCCTTTTGTGTTTCTGATTTCCTAAGCATCTTCCCATTTAGAAAATAGTCTCTGCCCCCATTCCTCCTTCCAAAGTGCATAACCTCACACTTTTCCACATTGTATTCCATCTGCCACTCCTTTGCCCACTCTCCTAACCTGTCCAAGTCCTTCTGCAGCCCCCCTGCTTCCTCAATACTACCTGTCCCTCTACATATCTTTGTATCATCTGCAAACTTAGCAACAGTGCCTTCAGTTCCTTCCTCCAAATTGTTAATGTATATTGTGAAATGTTGTGGTCCCAGCACTGACCCCTGAGGCACACCACTAGTCACCGTCTGCCATCCTGAGAAAGACCCCTTTATCCCCACTCTCAGCCTCCTGCCAGTCAGCCAATCCTCTATCCATGCCAGGATCTTATCCTTAACACCATGGGCACTTAACTTATTAAACAGTCTCCTGTGCGGCACCTTGTCAAAGGCCTTCTGGAAATCTAAATAAATCACATCCACTGGTTCTCCTTTATCTAACTTCCTTGTTACCTCCTCAAAGAACTCTAACAGATTTGTCAGACATGACCTCCTCTTGACAAAGCCGTGCTGATTCAGTCCTACTTTATCATGCACTTTCATGTACTCTGCGATCTCATCTTTAATAATGGACTCTAAAATCTTGCCAATGACCGAAGTCAGGCTAACCGGCCTATAATTTCCCGTCTGCTGCCTCCTTCCCTTCTTAAACAGCGGTGTTACATTAGCTACTTTCCAGTCCTCTGGTATCCTCCCTGCCTGAAAGATCACCACCAATGCCTCCACAATTTCCTCAGCTATCTCTTTTAGAACCTTGGGGTGTAGTCCATCTGGTCCAGGTGATTTATCCACCTTGAGACCTTTCAGTTCCCCCAAAACCTTCTCCTTAGTGATGGCCACTACACTCACTTGTGCCCCCTGACTCTCCTGGAGCTCTGGCATCCCACTGGTGTCTTCCACCGTGAAGATTGATGCAAAGTAACTATTCAGTTCCTCTGCCACTGCTTTGTTTCCCATCATTACTTCTCCAGCCTCATTTTCCAGTGGTCCAATGGCTATTTTTGCCTCTCTCTTTTCTTTTATATATTGAAAAAACTCTTCCTATCTTCTTTATTACTAGCTAGCTTACACTCATATTTCATCTTCTTCCCCCTTATTCCTTTTTTAGTTGTCCTCTGCTTGCTTTTAAAGGCTTCCCAATCCTCTGGCTTCCCACTAATCCTCGGAACTTTGTATGCTTTTTCTTTTGCTTTTATGCTGTCCTTGACTTCCCTCATCAGCCATGGATGCCTCGTCCTCCCCTTGGCATGTTTCCTCCTCCTTGGGATGAATTTCTGTTGTGCTTCCTGAATAACTCTCAAAAACTCCTGCCATTGCTGTTCCACTGTCTTCCCTGCTAGGCTCCCTTTCCAATCAACTCTGGCCAGCTCCTCCCTCATGTCTTTGTAGTTACCTTTATTTAATTGTAATACCATTACATCTGATTCCAGCTTCTCCCTCTCAAACTGCAGGGTAAATTCTATCATATTGTAGTCACTGCTCCCTAAGGGTTCCTTCACCTTAAATTCCCGAATCAAGTCTGCCTCATTACACATCACCAAATCCAGAATTGCCTGTTCCCAAGGAGACTCTGTCACAAGCTGCTTCAAAAAACTATCTCTTAGACATTCCACAAATTCCTTTTCTTGGGATCCATTACCTACCTGATTTTCCCAGTCCACCTGCATATTGAAGTCCCCCATAATTATTGTAATATATGCCTTTTTTATTTTCCTTATCTGCAGATGGGGTGAGACTCCGAGCACGTAGGGAGGATCTGTCGGGGAAGGGCCTTTCTCACCACCAGCCAAGCTAGACCTTGGTGCTTCTTTGAAAGTACTGCTGATGAGGCCTTCTGCCAAATGACTCTGACGGTCGGCTCAGCGAACCATCCGACTGGACCTACCATCTCCTTTTCCCATAGGGCCTCTGGGACGTTATGTGTAGACCACTGCTTGATGGACTTGTAGTCAAACTGCATAAACTTCTGCATAAGCTTTTCACAAGGGACTGGTGGTACAGCATGATCCAACTACTTGGAGTGTTCCATGGCGGCATGGCCAGACTCATCCTTCACAACACTGGGGACAGGTAGAGCATCAGTACTAAGAAACCAGAAACTTTAAAAAAAATTTCAATCAATTCTCAGAGTGGACCCGGCAAACCCAAATCCATTCCTTGCTTGCTCCAAAAACCAAATTCAAAATCCAAGTGAATCCAATTCTTGGTCCCCATAAGGCAGGCAAATAAACAATATCCAAGCTAACAAGATAAGGCATTGCACTCCAACTTGGGCTTGATCTGATGCTTGATCCTAGCCAAAAGGCCAAGACATAACACCAGAAACATCTGGTGTGTCGTACTGGCTTCTGTCATTAAACTGCCTATGATCTGTTAGTGGAAAACCCCTTTTGGGACAGGCTGTTCAGTGATTTGAATATGTAAATTGCTCATTAGCTGTTTCTTTAACAGTTTAGACTAACTGTGAGCACACATGTTTACTGGAACTTGAGAGGAAAACATGAGAGGACAATCAGATTCAATGAGGCTGAGCAGGTGAACTGGCAAGGAATATTTTAAATACTGAGATCCCATAGAATCCCTACAGTACAGAAGGAGGTCATTCAGCCCATCGAGTCTGCACCGATCATAATCCCACCCAGGCACCCACGCCATACCACGTATTTACCCTGTTAATCTCCCTGACACTAGGGGCAATTTAGCATGACCAATCCACCTAACCCGCACATCTTTGGACTGTGGGAGGAAACCAGAGCACCCAGAGGAAACCCACGCAGACACGGTGAGAATGTGTAAACTCCACACAGACAGTGGCCCAAGGTCAGAATTGAACCTGGATCCCTGGCGCTGTGAGGCAGCAGTGCTAACCCACTGTGCCTTGGAGATCTGGCATTTGCTTCCTTGTCCAAATGAAAGACTTGCTCACAGAACTTTGTGTCGCAGATCTCCTCCTGTCCATGCGGATCAGTCTCCACCTGCCCTTCCACCCCATCATCCTCAGGGATGTATTACTGAACCATGGTGTTGCCTTGCTACATTGAATCTCAATTTCTGCAGTTTCTTTCTCTATCTACAAATCTCTACCATTCTTCAACTCTGACCCTTGCAGCATCCTTTTAAATAGAGGAGTTTCAACAGTCTGATGAGGAATCGTCACTCTAACTCACACCATTTGGTTGAGATAGCTGCATGTAAACCCAGTGGCTGAATACAATCATAGAACCCTACAGTGCAGAAAGAGGCCATTCGGCCCATCAAGTCTGCACCGACCAATCCCACCCAGGCCCTACCCCCATATCCCTACATATTTTACCCGCTAATCCCTCTAACCTACGCATCTCAGAACACTAAGGGGCAATTTTAGCATGGCCAATCAACCTAACCCGCTCATCTTTGGACAAACTCATGACAAACAATGACAAACTCATATCAATTGGCAAGGCTTCTGAGGAAATCCATTAATCAGATGAGGCAGTTCTAAAGGTCTCAGATGATATATCTTGGTTCATAGTTCATAAGAAATAAAAGTTTGGACTAAACTTTCCTCCCAGGGCATTGATATTCATGGTAAGATTGTTTCAGTCTGCTGAAAAGTAAAAGAAAGTTAAAAATCTGAATATAAGTAACAAAGATAAACTTGAAGGGTGTCAACTAGGCAGTTCTTTGACAGCTGGACAGCTCTTTTACAGCATGACAGATCCTATGAGTTTGTGCATTGAAAATGCATGATTATGAACACTTTTAATAATCCTCAAAGGCTGCCTTACCTCTTACAAAGAATGCCTTACCTCTCCCACAGGTGTACCGGGACCCTATTCAAAGGGCACGTTACACCTACAAAAGGGGTACCCTAGCTACCCAAATGAATCTACCAAGTTCAGACATCCTCTTACCTGTTTTAATCTCCTCGCTCCAGTCTTTCCAAAATCCCACTTCAGTGGAGGCAACTGTTTAAATGGTCAGTTGACTCCACAAATTGCACATGTACAAACCTTAGCCCAACTTCATCCTGGCTCCAGCGAAGATGAAAAATGCTGAGTTCAAGGGAGCGACTTAGAATTTTTAGCTATTTTCCAGATTTGTACCACAACAGAGAGCTTCTCTAGTGTGGAAAAAAATCCAAGCCTTTTGTGTGTGCATATGCGTGCATGCATGTGGCTGAATATGTGATGTTGCAAGAAAAGAATGAGAGAATAAATAACCTTTATTTTAAACTCACAAAAACTTGCTGCTGAATTATTTAATTGGAATGCACAACCCAAAAGCAAGAAAAGACAGTTCTTTCCACACAAAACATACTGAATACTGGCAGTAAGGGAGCAAATACATTCTGTCAGTGACACTTCACAATATTACAAAACACCAGTTGAAACGGATTTCTCCTTTACCCAGCAGAGAAGCAATATTTTCTTTAAAGTTTATTTATTAGTGTCACAAGTAGGCTTACATTAACACTGCAATGAAGTTACTGCGAAAATCCCCTAGTCACCACAGTCCGGCGCCTGTTCGGGTACACTGAGGGAGAATTTAGAATGGCCAATGCACCTAACCAGTGCGTTTTTCGGACTGTGGGAGGAAACTGGAGCACCTGGAGGAAACCCACGCAAAGATGGGGAGAACATGCAGACTCCGCACAGACAGTGACCCAAGCTGTGAATCGAACCCAGGTCTCTGGCGCTGTAAGGCAGCAGTGCTTAACCACTGTGGCACCATGCCATCCTTTTGGAGAAAGAGCTGCAGTTATTAGAAGAGTAACATAAAACAGAGCTCACTTTTACAGAAAAGGACACATTCTCAATATGGTTATGATCTTCAGTGGCTGAATCCTTTCTGTACTTCTATCTTTTAAACATGGGGACATTTATATGTTTATAAACATAAATAGATAACTTCCTTAAATAATGTACTTCAGTAGGGGAAGATTTATATCTTAAACAAGGGCAGGTGTTCATTACCCCTTGCATTCCTGTTACAGTGATGGCGTTGATAGAGCCCGGTATCCTTTCAATTTAATGAGACACCTGCAAGCAGCTTGGATTCTGTTCAGCTCCACTAACTCCTTTCAAATGCCACACTGATGTCACCTCAGTGTCCACAGAGCAGGCAGAGGCCCCCGCCAGGGAATAATGCAATGAAATATTCAACATGGTAACCTTAAAGCTCTACTTAGGAAAATTACTGCCTACCACGACCTCCCAGACTCTTGGCCTATTTTTAAACTAACACCCAAATAATGGAGCCATTCAGTCTTACAATTATTTTTCCCCCTGTCGCAATTGCATTAGCACAGGTCTTATGTGGTATAAAAGCAGATAATCACACGGGGTTTGAATAAAGTATCTTAAGGATGACATTGCATTAGGTTACAAACGCTTACATTGTGATCATCATTATTTGAAGAAATCCACGTGCAAGAACACGTATTATACTTTGTTGATAGTATCAGAATAAAACGGCAGCAGGTCAGAACGGAAGCATTACAAATCAAAAGCCGTGAAAGAGGCTAGAAAATTGTCAATGAGAAGTTACTACAGACTTAAAGTCCTGAATGTCCAGTCAGGGGAACCTGACTAAAACAGAAAGGGGGTGTTACAATCACTTCACAAAACAGGAAGAAAATGGAGGGGTGGGGAAGGTGCCAAATGCAAGCCTCATTAAAGCCCAGATTTCTTCTAAACTATATAAAAGAGAACATGGTATCATAGTATGGATTTATACTATATTTATAATGGCTCGGTTTCTCTCTTCAGCAACCTTTGAAATGATAGCAAAGGAAGCCCTGTGTGCGCAGACGGAATAGCTCAGTAATTTTCCTTTACTCCCAGTTCTTATAGTACAGTTTTAGTACATTGCTGTTGCTTAGAGATCTTTTTTGAGTTTTCATTTTTAAAGAAACATTACAGAAAATTTTGATGGGTTATTTTTTTTCCATCCCTGAAGGTAAAAAGTCAGTTTCCAAATGCAATACCTGTGGTTTAGCAAAAGGAGGATACTAACTAGATCAGCAAAATCCAGGCCAGATCTACAGACCTTGATGCAGCCACTAGCCAATGCCTGAAAAGATTTGTTTCCCCTTCTGGGAGATGGGTAGGTGTAAACTGCAGACTCTTATTTTTCCAGAGCAAATATACTTACAGGCAAATTGCAACATAGGGAAAGTGTTACACTCAGCTGTTCTGCTTTATTGTTGACTGGCACTGCAATGTCAGCTGATCACAAGTCAAACTGGTGCCTGATGCAAGAGTTAGCATGGCCTGCACTTTCACCTCTTGTAATTAACACAGTTGTCCCATGTTGTTGCACTGCTGTATTTCCCAAAGTAGAAGAGGCCATTATGGCAACTGTCTGCACTGCTTGAATTGTTTACTGGGAGTCAGGAAGTGGCAATGTTTGTGGTTGCAGTGTTTTGATGAGTAAAACACTTAGAAACTATGCAGTGTTCGGAAAACAAAGGTAGTTGTGAGACTTCATACTGCGCTCACCCCAGTCCAATGCCGGCATCTCCACTTCATGGATTTTAACTGTTGAAATGAATTAGTTTTGAATGAGTTAAAATCAGGCACAACACATTAAAAAATGGCTTTCTGGAATATTTTTCTCCCTCAGCTTGACTGCTAAATTTAAGTAGTTTCATAGTTCCAGAAGTTCTTAAGTGTCATAACCATAATGTGGTGTACACTGTACTGCAACTCTGTGTGCACCATGCACTACATACTGGAAACGCTACAACGAAACTTAAATTAGTTGACCTTTCATCTTCTTACTAGAACACCAATTGCTTTCAATATGTGCACATGGTACCTAATAAGCAGCAATCCTACTGCTACCACAGAGCATTGTGTTCTTGGTACCATAATCTATAATGATGATGGAAAATATTCTTTGAAAATTCAGGCAATGGGTGGCACAGTGACATACCATATTGAGAATTCAGCAGACAGCACCATGTCAATGTACAAAGGTTAAAGGCTTGGCCATGCAATGTAGAGTTAAATGAGAGGTGATATACATATAAGTCAGTGTTGAAAGAGTACAAGCGGTGAGTACAATTGGAGTAGATTATATAAGTAAAATAGGGTAAGGTCCATTGAGGGATTTGCAAACAAGGCCAAACCTTTGAATCAATAAATCCATTTTAATCTTATTCGCCGAGCAGAAACCACACAGGTGGACAAGAAAGTTACCAAGTTTATTCATTCATTCGTTCACTAAACTGCCCAGAATATACTGATAAAGTTTTTAAAACACAAGTTTCTGAATGAGTGAGGTCTAGCTTTAAATATGGAGATAACAAGGGGGTATCATAGCAGCAGTTTTGATTTGATTTGATTTATCATTGTCAGATGTATTAACATACAGTGAAAAGTATTGTTTCTTGCGCGCTATGCAGACAAAACATACCCTTCATAGAGAAGGAAACGAGAGAGTGCAGAATGTAGTGTTACAGTCACAGCTAGGGTGTAGAGAAAGATCAATTTAATGCAAAACTTTCATTCAAAAGTCTGACAGCAGCCGGGAAGAAGCTGTTCTTGAGTCGGTTGGTACACGGCCTCAGACTTTAGTATCTTTTTCCTGAAGGAAGAAGGTGGAAGAGAGAATGTCTGGGGTGCGTGGGGTCCTTAATTATGCTGGCTCCTTTGCCGAGGCAGCGGGAAGTTAGACAGAATCAATGGATGGGAGGCTGGTTTGCGTGATGGATTAGGCTACATTCACGACCTTTTGTAGTTCCTTGCAGTCTTGGGCAGAGCAGGAGCTACACCAAGCTGTGATACAACCAGAAAGAATGCTTTCTATGGCGCATCTGTAAAAGTTGGTGAGAGTCATAGCTGATATGCCAAATTTCCTTCGTCTTCTGAGAAAGTAGAGGCGTTGGTGGGCTTTCTCAACTATAGTGTCGGCATGGGGGGACCGGGACAGGTTGTTGGTGATCTGGACACCTATAAACTTGAAGCTCTTGACCCTTTCTACTTCGTCCCCATTGATGTAGACAGGGACATGTTCTCCTTTACACTGGGGGGTGGAGTACAAATCTGCAGGAGAAGATCACTTTATAATTGCAGTGATTAGCCTCTAATTGGTGACAAAGAAACCACGAACTCTTCATACTTACTATTGAAATGAGGATGGTTGGGGCACAGAGAGGATCAAAGGAAGCTGTTTGGGTGGAGTGGAGGTTTGGGGATTCTGGAATGATTTTGTGTAGAAGAGACCAAGCCAACTCTGATGGTATCCAACCAGGTTAATCTCATACCATGTGCTCAGGCCGGCAGCCGATTTAACAATGACAAAATGAGAGTTTTATAAAAACAAAGAGTCGGGGCGTGGATTCATTTGAGATGGAATCTCTTGCTGACAGCAGAAAGAAAGGAGATGTGAAGCAGCACGAGAAAAGAAGATGGAAGGTATTATTCATTTTCGGGAGGTGGGCATCGTTGGCTAGGCCAGCATTTATTGCCCATCCCTAATTGCCCTTCAGAAGGCGGTGGAGCTGCCATCTTCAACTGCTGCAGTTCCTGTGGTGCAGGTACACCCACGGTGCTGTTATGGAGAGGAGTTCCAGGATTGCTACACAGCAACAGTGAAGGAACGGCAATATATTTTCAAGTCAGGATGGTGAGCGACTTGGAGGGGAACTTCCAGATGGTGGTGTTCCTATGTGTCTGCTGACCTTATCCTTCCAGATGGTAGCCATCATGGATTTGGATGGAGCTGCCTAAGGGGGATCTAGTAATTAGGCTCCCATGACGGAACCGGAGTAGTGGGCTGGGGGGTGGAGTGGGGGGGTGGCGGCGAGGGGGGGGGGGGGGGGGGGGGAGTTATTTTCCAGCATAACAATTCTCAGGGCAGGATTTTCCACATGCCAGGTTGCCTGTGCTGTCTGTTCATTTTCTAGTCCCACCATTGTCAACGGGGTTTCCTACTGCTCAAACCGTCTTCCACCAGGTAACCCACAGTGAAGGGGGGTGGGGGGGGTGGGGGGGGGGGGGGGGGGGTTGGCATCAGTGGGGCTGGAAGAACCCACACACAGGCACAGTCAGATAAATCTCAGCCTCAGTACTCTTTTTAAAGATGGCCAGTACAACAATATGTTAAATTCTGATTTCAGACATGCTTTGTACCAGGATTGAAGAAATCTGTTCCTTTACAATCAAAAAGCCGTCAGAATGCATCCAAGTACGTTAGTTTTGTTGACAATTGCAACAAGAAGTTGCATTTAAATATTATCTTTAATAAGACATCATAGGTGGCTTCACAAGATAGGCATGGGGAAAGCAGATGCTGGAAGGGAAACATTAGAAAAGGTGGCAAAAGCTTAGTTGTATAGAAACATAATAACATAGAAAATAGATGCAGAAGTAGGCCATTTGGCCCATCGAGCCTGCTCCACCATTCATTTTGATCATGGCTGATCATCAAATTCAATATCCTGATCCCCCCTTCCTCCCATATCCCTGGATCCCTTTAGCCCCAAGAGTTGTATCTAATTTCTTCACACAATGTTTTGGCCTCAATTATTTTCTGTGGTAGTGAATTCCACACATTCACCACCCTCTGGGTGAATAAATTTCTCCTCATCTCAGTCCTAAAGGGTTTACCTCTTATCCTCAAACTATGACCCCTAGTTCTGGACTTCCCCCCATCGGGAACATTCTTTCTGAATCTACCCTATCTAATCCTATTAGAATTTTATATGAGATCCCCTCTCACTCTTCTAAACTCCAATGAATATAATCCTTACTGACTTAAGTCTCTCCTCATACGAAAGACCTTCATTCCCTTAACTGAAGAAGGTGATTTTTAAAAAAAAGTTTTTGAAGAGGAGGAGAGAAGGTTTAGGGCAGGAATTGCAAAGCCAGCTGAAGGCTACGTGAATAGTGTGTAATGATATTAAGTTTATTTTCCTTTTGTAACTTTGCCAATGGACACTTCCTTCATTACGTGCACATCTCATGTTCTTTTTTAGAATTGAATCCCAAATATTGAATGGACCAAACACCTTTCTAGTGTTCATTATAAATTCCCTAAATTAATATTTAAATGGTGCGTGGTTCATGCCGGCTGTTTATCTACAGTTTCCCGAAAGCTTTGTGAAAGCACACAGTCTCATGCAACGCCAGTTATGTATTTCACAGGATTTGAGTTCATGTTGCTTCCAAACATCATTAATCACCTGTCAAGAAGTATGACGCAGCTTTTCAAAATGCTCTCTTAATGCTTTTCCACTGGATTTTTAAAACAAAAATCAGAAATAATTTGGGACAGGCTATTTTATTCATCTTTACTGAACTGGAAATGAAATTTTCAACACCAAAACTAGATCAAAAAGGCATTTTGTTTCACTTTACCATAACTGGATACTTACAGAAACACACAGACCAGTCACTTTGAAACCGAAATAGAAGTTTCAAATCCAAACTTTAAAAAAAAAAGCCCCATCATTGTTCGAACTTGTAAAGTCACCATCCCTTTAACGGGTTTGAATAGTATCAATGCACTCCCATCTCCACCCCAGAATGTTCAAACAGAAGCTAATGGATTAAGCAGAGCAGTACATACCTGGAGTATCAGGTGAGCGTACTGCCCATTCATCAAGGAATCTAATTGACGTGCGTTCCAGAAAGGTTTATTCAGCAGCCCGAATGGAAATAGCCTTGTTTGGAAGTATAATTAACTCAAGAAACATTGTAAATAGGAAAGGTGTGACAATCGACCTTGGATTGGAAAACATTTCTAAGCTTTCCTTGGGCACTGGTCCAGATGATGAGAAAGGCTGAAATTTGTGCCCTACCCAAATTGGCAAAGGTGCAGCTTACAATCTGATATTCAAACACAGGCTTGGCATCCAACAGGATATGCAAAAGTTGTGGTGAACGTGAATAAATTTAAATAGTTTACCAATTCATAATAATGTGGAAAACTGGAAATCTACAATCTAAAATTGACAAATACAGAGTAGATTTGACAGGCAGATCAATGAAGTGTCTCCACATGAAACTTGCAATGGAAACTAATAGTGTGCGAGTCCTTCAGCGAAGTAAACGTAGAATTAAAACCTACCTACAATGAAGAAATTGTAAACACAGACACTAGCAATTCTGTAGATGCTTTGCTGAAAAAGAAAACCTGTTTGGAAACCAATCTAAAATGTGGGGAGCTGTGCTCAGAGGTAATGTTGTTTACAGACAAGACTGTCCCCAAACGTCAGGGTTTTTAGGAGAAATTCACTGGGTGGGGGGGGGGGGGGACAATTGCTCATGTGTAAACAATAAGAGAAAAAAACGTATTACACACATTCTCCAACCTGTCCTCCCTACGAATGTGTCTGGCTACTGGGAACACAAGATTTACGCCAGCAATTTTGATTGGGCGGACGGGTGCAAAAGCACGTGAAATCATGCAAAAAGATGTGAGCATGCATCCCGACATCATCACACACACGCACACTATTTCGGGTAGCGATGCGTGTGAGAATCAGAAGAGTGCTCACCGACAATCAAGCAGGAAATTTAAGGAGAAAGTGCTGGAAAATCTCAGCAGAGTCTGGCTGAGATACAGATGCAGCCAGACCTGCTGAGATTTTCCAGCATTTTCTCTTTTGGTTTCAGATTCCAGCATCCGCAGTAATTTGCTTTTATTTAAGCAGGAAATTTAGCTCCTTAAGGGGCCAACCGGGTGCTATTTTACATGGCCTATCTGCTTTAATGGTTGGCAGGCAGGCCGACTAGCCAGGCGGCCTTTACATTTTAGTTTCAAGGGCGGGATGAACTGTCCAGGCAGGAATAAAATTTAAAATGGTCTCTGGGGACCGAGGTTTGTGTTTGAATGTGCTACATCATTGAATCATAGAATCCCTACAGTGCAGAAGAAGGCTATTCGGCCCATCGAGTCTGCACCGACCACAATTCCACCCAGCCTCTATACCCACAACCCCACATATTTACCCTAGCTAGTCTCCCTGACACTAAGGAGCAATTTAGCATGGCCGATCCACCTAACCCGCACATCTTTGGACACTGGGAGGAAATCGGAGGAAACCTACACAGACACAGGGAGAATATGCAGACTCCACACAGACAGTGACCCGAGGCCAGAATCGAACCCGGGTCGCTGGTGCTGTGAGGCAGCAGTGCTAACCACAGTGCCACCGTGCCACCATAGACAAGCTTTGTATAGTTTTTCCCTACTGCAATGTAATTATTTATTTTTATGGGTCTGCAGCTCCCTGAGACAGCACTGCAGTAGCTTTCCCCAATAGAGCACATTAGAAATGCCCATCCCACATCCTCCCTTTTCTCAGCGCCTGCCCTCTTCCCTCTGACCCTTACCCAGCACACATTTCACGCTGGCTGCCACTGAGCTAACCAGTGTGAAATCACACTCCAGTGCGTTTTGCACCCACTTTCAGGCCCGCTGAGTGTACCTGCTCGACCGACAAAGAATTCAGGCCTTAGTCTGAAGAGAGAGGATGACTTTGCCAAATAAAAGCTTGGCTACAAACTGCTTCCTCGGATATGTTTATATATTTACGACTGTCAGGTGTCCATTTCATTTAGGAAGGAGAGCGATCATCCTGTGATCCCGAAGTACCATAGAAACCATAGAAACCCTACAGTGTAGAAAGAGGCCATTCGGCCCATCGAGTCTACACCGACCACAATCCCACCCAGGCCCTACCCCCATATCCCTACATATTTACCCGCTAATCCCTCTAACCTACACATCCCAGGACACTAAGGGGCAATTTTTTTAGCACAGCCAATCAACCTAACCCGCACATCTTTGGACTGTGGGAGGAAACCGGAGCACCCGGAGGAAACCCACGCAGACAATGTGCAAACTCCACACAGACAGTGACCCGAGCCGGGAATCGAACCCAGGTCCCTGGAGCTGTGAAGCAGCAGTGCTAACCACTGTGCTACCGTGCTGCCCCAGTATCTTCTTAGTGTTGGGAGTTGCACTCTCTAACCTTATTGAAAGCCACCCACCCTATATTTCTTAAGGTTAACTTCATTAAATTAAAATGACCCTTGAAGTTTTTTTTAGTCCCCCAAGGAATTTTTGTAGAATAAATTTCTATTTGTTTTCTAGGGTTTCATCCGCTCACATAACATTCCCTGACTAGCCAATCAAGACAATGGAGATTGTCCACACAGAGATTCTGTTTGTTTATTTACAATTAAACATTCATTATGAAGAACTATGATAGTCCATAATGTGTTAAATGCCTGCTTTCTTGCACAACAATTTGCTGTCTAATGAAACTTCCTACCCCAACAAACTGTATCACTGAAGCTGACGGCAGGATTTTCCGGCCACGCTCACCCCAAGACCGGAAAATCTCGCCCAAGGTCAATGGACTTTTGCATGGTCCGTGTCCCGCTCGCTACGATTCCCGTGGCGGGTGGGATGGGAAAATTCCGCCCCGAGAGTACTTTGATCTTTTTGTCTTTCAACACTAGAATGTTGAGAACTCCAAACAGGTTTCAAATTCTTAGCATTCAAAGTCCATAGGGTAGGTGTGGAGCGGATGTTGCCCCTTGTTGGAGGTTCTAGAATGAGAGGCCATAGTTTTAGACTAAGGAGTGACAGATTTAAAACAGAAATGAGGAGAATTTACTTCATTCAAAGGGTCATGAATCTGTGGAATTCTTTACCCCAGAGTGCGGTGGATGCCAGAACATTGAATAATTCAAGGAGATAGAAAGGTTTTTAATTAGTAAGAGGGATGAAGGGTTATGGGGCAAGAAGTGGAGATGAGGCCAAGGTGAGATCAGCCAAGATCATATTGAATGGCAGAGAAGGCTTGAGGGGTTGAATTGCCCACTCCTGCTCCTAGATTTTATGTTATGTCCTGGTGCGCTTCACTAACTTTTTTCACTTATTGCAGGATGACCAATTATCCTGTATTTTTATGGGATTGTCTTGTTGTTTCACTCTTTGTTTCCTGCTCCATTCTTTGGCTCACTGCGTTGCCATTGTTTTGCCGAGAGACAGTTGGGGAGTTTCCCCTTGCCACTATCCCTGTGTCTTAGCTGGAGGAAACGTGCACTGTACACATTCTGCCGTTGGCCTAAATCAGCCAGAGCTGGAGACACAACAAGATTGGGGGAGAGATTGGAATCTGAAAAGAAACATTTCACTTTTTAAAAAGAACAATTCTCCTGGAGTTCTGTATAATTCCACAGGTTAAAAAGAAGCCTTCCTCCTGCATACATCTACTCTCCGTTCTGCCAAACCACAGCTTTCCTGTACCCCACACCAGAAAGCCTGGTCCCCACCTTGTCTCTGTCTCCCAACCCCACAGCTATGACCGCAAACCCACCTCTGTCTCACCATAAAGTCCAGGCCAGCTTCAAACCTCCCTCTACCTACTGCTCCTTTACTGGGCTCCAGCAGATCTTCAAACAAACTTATCCCTTCTCCACCTGCTTTTCTCCCTCATCTTAGCCTCTTAATTGTATGACATCTCTGGCCTAAACCGCCAAACGCAGAACTTTTGCTACATATGATTGGAGCGGTGAATGGAGCGGTAACTAGGGGGCATAACTATAGGGTTCATGGTGGGAGATGTAGGAAGGATGTCCGAGGTAGGTTTTTTACTCAGAGAGTGGTTGGGGTGTGGAATGGACTGCCTGCAGGGATAGTGGAGTCAGAAACTTTAGGAACATTTAAGAAGCTATTGGATAGGCACATGGAGTACTTCGGGATGATAGGGAGGAAATAGCTTGATCTGGGTTTCAGACAAAGCTCAGCACAACATCATGGGCCGAAGGGCCTGTTCTGTGCTGTACTGTTCTATGTTCTATGATTATTACATTAAACCTGGGCAGCACAGTGGCACAGTGGTTGTTACTGATGCCTCAGCACCAGGGACCTGGGTTCAGTTCTGGCCTTGGGTGATTGCCTGTGTGGAGTTTGCACATTCTCCCTGTGTCTGCATGGGTTTCCTCTGGGTGCTCTGGTTTCCTCCCAGAGTCCAAAGGTGTGCAGGTTAGGTGGATTGGCCATGTTAAATTGATCCTGTCCAAAGATGTGCCGGTTAGATGGATTAGCCATGGGAAATGTGAGGGGTTACAGGGATAAGGCGAGGGAGGAGGCTTGGGTAAGACACTCTGTCAGAGAGTTGGTGCAGATTCAATGGGCCGAATGGCCTCGTTCTGCACTGCAGGGATTCTATGATTAAACACTTGTGGACCTAGATGGAGCTCACACAGCACAAAGAATTATAGAAACCTGCTTGTGGAGCTACACCCACAATTGACATGTTCCAAACAAACAAGCCTAATTAGACAAGTGTGAACAAGATCTTCATCGAGGAATATCAGTTCTTTTGGTCACAGGAGGTTCCTGTTAATTAAAAATCAATTAATAAAAACAGCTCAAGGACGCTGTTTGATCTTTAAGTAAAACAACCAATTCACACTTCGCGACAGAAGGTAAGGAGATTTCCGTGACGAGGGATGATGCCCTCATCCTTTGGCATAATGAATCCTTAAAAATCAGGAAAGAGAATTAAAAATAGTAAAAGACTTAAAATACAAGAAGGATGGTCAGATGTGGAACATAATCTGACGAGTAACTTCGTCAAGACTAAACCCACAAACCTGAAGAATGCTTTCCAGGAGACCAGTTTTTTTTAAAATCAGGAAATTAATCATTGAGAATTATTGAATGGGATTATTTGGACATTTGGGGCAGAACTTTAACTGAAAAGGTGGGGGTGGAGGGGATGTTAGCATCCAGAAAAGTGAACTTCCTTGTCCGGCTTTCACAGACCTGGGTTTGGAGGGAAGCTGTCACATTTTCCCCCATCTCCACACCGCCCCCCCTTCCCCCCACCATGGATCTGCTGGGCAAATTAGTTAACATTTGATTCGGCAACTGATTCATTCAGCCAGGATAAAGGTTTCCCAAGCTGTACAGAACTCAGCAGGTTCAGCCAGGTGAGAACTTTTTTTTAATACTTTTCCAATTCAATCAAATCAAATCCAATTCAGAGTCTCAACAAGTTGAGACATTTCCGATCCAGGCTGACAAGACAGGGCAGGCGACCAAACCACCCTGTCCTGGGCCCGATCTACATGAGCCAAGCTGATTGGAGAAGGGGGAGGTTCCTCCTCCAAGACTTGGGCTCATTTGCATCTTAGCCAAAAGGCCGAGATGCCGCTTTTAAAAATTGCTTCATATGGCCAGGTGAGAACTCAGCAAGTTCAGCCAGGTGAGAACTCAGTAGGTTCAGCCAGGTGAGAACACAGCAGGGAGCCATTGCTCTTTGAAATGGACAGGCATCAAACCAGTGATAGGCAACCTAGGCGAGGGAGTGGGCTGCACGAGTGTCCCTCCTTTATCTCAGTGAGCCGTAAGATTGTAATTAGGCTTGTTCACTAACCATAACCCCATGAATAAGACTGAATACATTTAATACATGCCGAATATTTCATAACGAGTTATAAAAAATGATCATTCTTGTATCAATAAGACAATTCAAAATGGTAAAGACAAAATAAATGTTTACTCTTTTCAATGGATGCAGAGGGAGTGCACGGCTCTCGGTCAATGTTGTGCGTACATCTCGATTCACAATCTCGATTCACAATCCCTTGCTTTATGTCCATATCACTTTAGTTATATTGATAGGGGAAAAAAACTATGTGTGGAGAGGAACCAGCCAAATGTGGTAACCCTGTACATGGGAAAGAGTCAACAAAATATCTCATGAGCTGCACTCAGAGACCTGATGGACCACATGCGGTGCTGGGGCTGCAGGTTGCCCACCACTGTTTCAAACAGTGAACCTGTGAGCTGTAGCCCTGCCTAGATGAGAGGCTGGTGCTCAAAGTACTTCTGAGGAGGTACTTTCACTGCTTGACAGATGAATTCCAATTTCTTGAAAGTCATGTCACCGGTCTTGAACTGGCCTTGATCTGCACTTTCCTGCTGTCAGCCTTCACTGTGGCATGCTAGCAGCTTACGCAGCTCTGTCGTGTGTCTCTGACGAGAAACAAGAGGAACAGCAATAAGATTGCCAACAGCACCAGGAGCAACACAAGCAACAGAACCAGTCGCCTTCTCCTTAGTCACATGCCCCTCCACAGATCCGTGCAGATGAACACAGAGAGCCAGCTGGAAGGACACAAGATCCTCAACACAGGGCCTGCGGGCAGAGAATCAGCTCTCTTGACATGTCTGAATGCCAATGCCTCAAAGAGGCTCAGGCGTTCCAGGCTGATCATTACTGACATCTGCAGCCTCTTGGAACAAGACCTCCTTCCCAGTGGACCAGCATCAGTGGCCATCAAGGTGGCTAATTATGTTGAGGGTTTCTTCAACTATCCCAGTTCTCTGCCTCTCCCTCTCTTCACCCCTGCAAGTGGAGAAAACAGAGTTGAGAGGGAAGGACATTTGTGGATGGTACTGTGGGTGTGATGGCACAAAGAGCAGCGTGAATTTCAGTGTTGGCAGTTCAGATGGGGATGTGAGGAAGTGTCTGAAGATTGAGGAGTGAGTGGAGTTGCACTATGTAATGGTTTATGGAGTGTAATGCAGAAAAATGCTGCAAAGGTCAGAGTGGGGCTTGGTACCTGCAGTGTCACTCACCTTTCTGGCCCTACTGAGGTTCTAGAATATCTCAGGACACCGACTCCTGGCTCGAAATACCAGAATCCTGCTTCCTCTGCCACTTCTATCCATGCCTACTTATTTTGAGAATTTGGCTTCTTCCTCCTGTCCTTACATTACAACTTCAGTCCCTTGGATCCCACAACAGAACCTCTGGGTGAGAGTTGGAGACCCTGGGGTGGTGACTTTCCCAGCTTGCCTTTCCATTTCCATGGTTACTGAACTCTCAGTAATCAAAGCGCAGTTCAGCCACCCTGATTCCTGCCAGCGTTCCTTTAATTAGAAACTCTTCCTTTGACAGACTCACTGGGTCCATCTGCCCACTCACTCTAATGGGGTGGTGGGCGGGGTGGGGGGAGAACCTGGAAGTGGAATGCTGATTGCTATGGCTGAGTTAAAGTGCCTCAGCAAAGCCGGATTGAATTACAAACAGGTTCCCGGCCTGCGTCATGTCCCACTACATTCAGACCTGTTTGGAAGAATTTCCACCCTTAGTGCATATTAATCATTGTTAATTGCTCCACCACTGGTGACAGCTCCTTCAGTTGCTTAGGACCCAAGTTCTGGAAAACCCTCCCTATCGCTCTCCACCTTTCTTTTCTTTCAGATCCTCCTTAAAACCTACTTCTTTGACCAAGCTTTTGGTCATTGACCCAATATTTCCTCAGGTGGCTCGGTATCACACTTTGTTTTAAAACACTCCTGTGAAGTGCCTCTTGGGACATTTCAGGCAATGCCACAAGTTGTTATTCATGACATTTCACACTTCAATATTTTAATAGAGGAGATGATATTGGATTAACATCTTTGTTAGCATAGTGAACATCTCCAGCATGGGTACAATGGGCCAAATGGCCTTCTTCTGGTGTTATATCATTCCATGGTTCACCAAATACATTAACTTCTGCACATTCATACTACTAGCACTCATTCCTGGCAATAGAAATAGTTGGGATGGAATCTCCGCATAGAACAAAACTTGCTGTTTAAACAATTGGCCAAATTATTCTTTCCCCCCCATCCCCCCACCCCCCACCCCCCTTCATCACCTTTCCTTATTTGTAAAAAAAAACTTTGCATTTATAAAACCATTCCATTATCACGGATGTCTCAAGTGTTTTACAGCAATAACGAACTTTTGAAATGTAGGCAACTTGGCAGCCATTTAGAATAGGCTTTTTCCAAAGTGGGGTCGCGACCTGCAAGTGGGTCATGGGATGTTGAGAAAGGGTCCCCATCCTAAATGATGGGGGAGCCCAGCACAACTGTGCAAAAGATAAGGCTGAAGTATTCGCAACAATCTTCAGCCAGAAGTGCCGAGTGGATGATCCATCTCGGCCTCTTCCAGTGGTCCCCAGCATCTCAGATGCCAGCCTCCAGCCAATTTGATTCACTCCACATGATATCAAGAAACGGTTAGAGTAACTAGATACTGCAAAGGCAATAGTACTGAAGACTTGTGCTCCTGAACTTGCCGCTCCCGCTCTTCCAGTACGGTTACAACACTGGCATCTACCCAACAATGTGGAAAATTACCCAGGTATGTCCTGTACACAAAAAGCAGGACAAATCCAACCCGGCCAATTACTGCCCAATCAGTCTACTCTCGATCATCAGTGAGTGGTGGAAGGGGGTCATCAACCATGCTATCAAGCCGCACCTGCTCAGCAATAACCTGCTCAGTGGTGCCCAGTTTGTGTTTCGTCAGGGCCACTTAGCTCCTGACCTCATTACAGCCTTGGTTCAAACATGGACAAAAGAGCTGAATTCCAGAGGTGAGGTGAGAGTGATAGCCCTTGACATCAAGGCTGTATTCGACCAAGTGTGGCATCAAGGAGCCCTAGCGAAACTGGAATCAATGGATATCAGGGGGCAAACTCTCCGCTGGTTAGAGTCATACCTGGTACATAGGAAGATGGTTGTGGTTGTGGAGAGTCAGTCAGCTCAGCTCCAGGACATCTCTGCAGGAGTCCCTCAGGGTAGTGTCCTAGGCCCAACAATCTTCAACTGCTTTATCAATGATCTTCCCTCCATCATAATGTCAGAAGTGGAGATGTTCGTCGATGATTGCACAATGCTCAGCACCATTCGCGACTCCTGAGATACTGAAGCAGTCCATGTTCAAATGCAACAAGATTTGGACAATATCCAGGCTTGGGCTGACAAGTGGCAAGTAACATTTGCACCACACAAATGCCAGGCAATGACCATCACCAATAAGAGACACTCTAACCACCGCCCCTTGACATTGAATGGTGTAACCATCACTGAATCCCCCACTGTTAACATCCCTGGGGTTACCATTGACCAGAAACTCAACTGGACTCACCACATAAACACAGTGGCTACAAGAGAAGGTCAGAGGCTAGGAATACTGTGGTGAGTAACTCCCCAAAGCCTATCCACCATCTACAAGGCACAAGTTAGGAGTGTGATGGAATGCTCCCCACTTGCTTGGATGGGTGTAGCTCCAACAACACTCAAGAAGCTTGACACCATCCAGGACTGCTTGATTGGCACCACATCTATAAACATTCAATCCCTCCATCACCGACACTCAGTAGCAGCAGTGTGTACTATCTACAAGATGCACTGCAGCAATTCACCAATGATCCTTAGACAGCACCTTCCAAACCCATGACCACTTGCATCTAGAAGGACAAGGGCAGCAGATACACCACCACCTGCAAGTTCCCTCCAAGCCACTCACCATCCTGACTTGGAAATATATTGCCGTTCCTTCACAGTCGCTGGGTCAAAATCCTGGAATTCCCTCCCTAACGGCATTGTGGGTCAACCCACAGAACATGGACTGTGGCGATTCAAGAAGGCACCTTCTCAAGGGCAACCCAGGGATGGGCAATAAATGCTGGCCAGCCAGCAACACCCATGTCCCAAGAATGAATAAAAGAAAAAAATCTTATCTAAAAGATGGATAGTTCTTGCTGCATTATTTCCTGAGGAAATTGGACAATGGGCTATTGTATGCGTCATCCCCAATTTTACAGTTCCCATTTTATTAAAACAAAATTCCTTAGAAATATTTGCAACTATCATGTATTTCTTAAATAGCTTGGGTACTTCAGTCACAAGGGCTTCTAGCAATACCAACTTGTCCTGGTGTAGAAGTCATGGCGCCATAATTTATAAACAGGCATGCAGATGCAACTACAGGTTGTTTCTCTTTCATTTACATGTGGCTATAAAATCTTATCATTAACTGTACCAGGCTCTAATGGGCCCAAAGATTATTTGAAAGAAAAGGTCTGATCACATATTAAGGAGGAAGTTGAAAAGGAGCCAGGAAGGTAAAAGTATTATCAGCAAGGTGAACAATGCTCATGAAAATAACTTTGCCAAACAGTTTACAGGGGCAATGTGCTTGTTATGGTTTCGAGTCCATCTTAACTCGAGTCTTCGCAGCTCAAACATCCTGTGCTTTGAGAGTGTCTTCAACAATCCTACTGTCGCTAAAGGATATGTAATCTGCCCAGAATAAAAGCCAGAAAATCCCACATGGTAATCATGGACAAGAGTAGAATAGAATAGAATCCCTACACTGCAGAAGGAGTGCCCATCGTGTCTGCACTGACCACAATCCCAGGCCCTATTCCCGTAACCCCATATATTTACCCTGCTAATCCCCTGACACCAAGGTCAATTTAGCATGGCCAATCAACCTAACCCGCACATCTTTGGTCTGTGGGAAGAAACTGGAGCACCCGGAGGAAACCCACGCAGACACAGGGAGAATGTGCAAACTCCACACAGACAGTCACCTGAAGCCGGAATTGACCCCAGGTCCCTGGTGCTGAGAGACAGTAGCGCTAACCACTGTGCCATCATGCCGCCCTACAAATTACTGGAATTATACACATCTCCACATCGTTTTGTGGAGGTTCAAGTTGATGGTTCCACTAGGAGCTGTCTGAGTGTGAACTTGATTGATTACCCTATAATTCTATTTCTATTTGTGCCGATTTATTTAAGGCTGATCCAAGCAGCTGTAAAGCTCAGTTTCCATCTACTCTTTGATTTGCTTCCAATTAGCAGAAATCTAGATATCCTACTAGGAGATAAAATGATCACAGTTGCTACACAAGAGATAAATATGCTAAAACAATTAAACATAAAATCTTTTCATTTACTTAAAACAGTAGGAAAATGTCCTGAGATGTTAATGGACAGTAATTACTTCATCACTATTCATAGGGGGAAACATCAAGACATAGATCATTTTTGTTTGGGTCTATGTAAAAATCTATATAAATTTAATATTAATGAGACAGAATCTGAACACAGCCGGAAAGCCTCAAAACAAAAAAATAGCCATGGAGAATGTTGAGAAAGACCAGTAGGTTTCTGAGGCACTGAAAAGGAGAATCAATCATGGACATGAGGAATGTGCTGGTAGATTGGCAGTAGACCAACAATGCCCATATCTAACGATGATGGCAAAACAAACATTGATAACAATGAAACCCACGATCAGGAGTAGATTTGAGGATTATCTGCTCAGAAATCTAGTAAACTAGCAGCCAGAAGATCCTGTCTGACCAACCTCATCCACTTTGAGGAAGCGATATGACAAATAGAGGGCCCAATAACATGGCATATATAAGACTTCCAACAAAAGTTACTCCCAGAAGACATTTAATTCAACCCAAAACTGTACGGATTCACTATAAACTGGGGAATGGATAAGCAATAGTGACTGCCCATTAGGAGGAATGATTGAGTGGTCCCAGTGCTCAGTCTCAAGACCACAACTGTTCTAATTTAGGTTGGATTAAGAAACAAAATGCTGAGTGATCAAACGTTCAAATGATGTAAAATTAGAAGGAACGTTGGAGTTAGCAATACCGACATTACAGATCGAGTCAGTCAGAATACATATCTGGGCAAATAATACCAGCTGAAGTTTATTGGGGACAAGTGCAAATGTTTGCATATGGGAAGGTAACACACTCCATGAATCATCTTAAAATAGCCAAGGATAAAAACTTAAATAGCCGAGAAGTCTCACTGAATCAATACTAACCATGTCAATAATACACAGCAATAATTAACAGTGAATAGAATTTTGAACAGCATAGCCAAGGCAATAGGATAAATGTCAGAGGAAGTTGCGACCAATACACAGTAATAAGTAACAGTGAATAGAATTTTGAACAGCATAACCAAAGCAATAGAATAAATGTCAGAGGAAGCTGTGACCAATGTATAAAGTGCACTGGTCAGGTGAATTGCGTAATGTGTGCAGCTCTGGTCACTGAGTGTAACAGAGACATTGAAGCAATGAAGAGAAGAGCCACAAGGAACACCTCTACTAAAAGTCTGACTTATGAAGAAAAACTTGTGCTCTTCATTCCAGAAAGGAAATATCTGAGAGTTGATCTTTTATGGCTATTTAAAGTTAGGGAATTGAAAACGTAAATCCAAAATATTACATATCAAAAGTAAGCAAGGAGACAAAAATAATTTTTAAACAAATAGCAGGAGATTCAACTCCAAATGAAAAGTGACTATTAACCATATAGTTTCGAATTCTGGATAAAATAGGAAACATTTAAGAAAGATTTGGACTCTGTAATGAGAGGTCTTCTGAATGGGTGGATTTCGGTAGATAGAATACCTATCCTTATCATAACTACCTTGTGACTATCTGTGATTGTGGTCCTTAAAATCTTTATGTGGAGCAACACAAGACAGAAAGGAATGAATCTACAGTACAGTCTATAACTCATTGGTTTGCTGCCCTCTATAGGATTATTTTAATCTCAAGTTTTGAAAACGTCAATTGACCTGGCTTTAACAGCTCTTTGAAGGAGTGCATTCCAAATTTCCACTACCCTTTTAAAAAGAAGTGCTTCAGGATTTCTTATAAAGCTACTGTTAAAGATTGCTCCTCCTTGTTCAGGATTCCCCTACCCTACATGTTCCCTGTATCACATCAAAACCTTTCAAACTCAAACCAAGTTCATGCAACTGGTCAATTTAACCCTTTAAAAGATGTCACATTCGGGTGATTCTGCACTATTAACTCTTCCAATGCAAAGTAATATTTCTCTGGAGATGTGATGCTTGAAATAAAATTTCCACATTTCAGTTGAGGTCCGACAGGCAGTATACTGAGGCATCACCTCCTCACTTTTGCAAGTCAACTTCTTTGAAGTATAGGGCATTGTGAACATTTAAAACCAGGGTATTATATCACAATCTAAAAAGCAGAACAGGTTACAATCTGTAAGCATTTAAAAACAGAACAAAACACAGACTTCTGAAAACAGAAATACCATATAGGAATCTCTTAAAAAGTGGTAGGTGATGTACGTTAATTATTCCTCAGGAATGGATGGTGTTCCATAGTCCCAAACTCTTCAGCTGCTTCATCAATGACCCATCTTCCATCATAAGGTCAGAAGTGGATATGCTCCTTCATAATTTCACAGTCCCATTCACAACTCCTCACGCAATGGAGCAGTCCATACTTGCATTCAGCAAGATATGGACAATATACAAACTTGGCCAGGCAATTAGCATCTCCAACAAGAGATGATCTAACCACTTCGCCTTGACATACAATGTCATTCTGATCATAGATTGCCCCAGTGTTAACATTCAAAGAGACACAATTGACCAAAACGTGACTGAACCAGCCATGTAAGCACTGACTAAGAAAAGGTAGAGGCTGGATATCAGAATTATTATGGCGCAGAAGCAGTTCATTTAGCCCATGGTATGAGCATAGCCTCTCCAAACGAGCATCATGGCTGAGTGCCATTCCCCTGCCTTTTCCTCGTACCCCTGCACAATCATCTAATGCCTTCTTGAATCTGCCTGCCCCACACTTCCAGACAATGGACTCCAGACCTGAACCACTCTGAAGTTTTCTTTCTCATCACATTTGCTTCTTTTGCAAATCACCTTAAATCTGTACCCTTTTATTCCTTCTCCTTTTACAATCGGAAAGTGTTTCTTCCCATCTACTCTGTTCAGTCCCCTCATGATTTTGAATCTCTATCAAATCTCCTCTTAGTCTTCTTCTCTCCGAGGAGAACAGTCCCATTCTATCTGCATAACTGAAGTTCCTCATCCCTGGAACTATTCTTGTAAACCTCTTCTGCACTCTCTCCAATGTATTCACATCCTCCGGTGCCCAAAACAGTACACAATATTCCAGCTAAGTCTAACTAGTGTCTTGTATAAATTCAGCATAACCTCCATTTCTTGTATGCCCCTTAATAAAGTCCAGAATGCTATATATTTTATTAACTGTTCTCTCCACCTATCCTGCCACCTTCAATGATCTATGTACATATACAACCAGGTCCCTCTGCTTCTACACCCCTTTAAGAATTTTACCCCTTATTTTATATTGTCTCTCCCATATCCTTCCTACCAAAATGCATCACCTCACAATTCTCCACATTGAACTTCATCTGCCACCTATCTGCCCAGTCCACCAACTTGTTTATGGTCTTTTGAAGACCTACACTGTTCTCCTCACAGTTTACAATACTTCCGAGCTTGGTATTATTGGAAAACTGTGAAATTGTCCCCTGCACACCAAAATCAAGATCATTAATATACATCAGGAAAAGCAAGGGTTCCAGTATCAACCCTAGGAAACACTAGTACAAACCT
Organism: Mustelus asterias; assembly: GCF_964213995.1. Lineage (NCBI taxonomy): Eukaryota > Metazoa > Chordata > Chondrichthyes > Carcharhiniformes > Triakidae > Mustelus > Mustelus asterias. The sequence goes on along the minus strand of NC_135816.1, from coordinate 24,801,399 downwards.
TCCTCCAGCCTGAAAAATATCCACTGACCATTACTCTCTGCTTCCTATTATTCATGATGTGGAGATGCTGGCGTTGGACTGGGGTAAGCACAGTAAGAAGTCTCACAACACCAGGTTAAAGTCCAACAGGTTTATTTGGTAGCAAATACCATAAGCTTTCGGAGCACAGCTCCTTCGTCAGATGGAGTGGATATCTGTTCTCCAACAGTGCACAGACACAGAAATCAAGTTACAGAATACTAATTAGAATGCAAATCTTTACAGCCAGCCAGGTCTTAAAGGTACAGACAATGTGGGTGGAGGGAGCATTCAACACAGGTTAAAGAGATGTGTATTGTCTCCAGACAGAACAGCTAGTGAGATTCTGCAAGATCAGGGGGAAAGCTGTGGGGGTTACTGATAATGTGACATAAATCCAACATCCCGGTTTAGGCCATCCTCATGTGTGCGGAACTTGGCTATCAGTTTCTGCTCAGCGACTCTGCGCTGTCGTGTGTCGTGAAGGCCGCCTTGGAGAACGCTTACCTGAAGATCCAAGGCTGAATGCCCGTGACTGCTGAAGTGCTCCCCCACAGGAAGAGAACAGTCTTGCCTGGTGATTGTCGAGCGGTGTTCATTCATCCGTTGTCGTAGCGTCTGCATGGTTTCCCCAATGTACCATGCCTCGGGACATCCTTTCCTGTAGCGTATCAGGTAGACAACGTTGGCCGAGTTGCAAGAGTAGGTACCGTGTACCTGGTAGATGGTGTTCTCACGTGAGATGATGTCATCCGTGTCGATGATCCGGCACGTCTTGCAGAGGTTGCTGTGAACAAAGAACAAAGAACAAAGAACAATACAGCACAGGAACAGGCCCTTCGGCCCTCCAAGCCCGCGCCGCTCCCCGGTCCAGGATTGAATCCTGAATCCAGGATCCCCGCCCAATTTTCCAGCCTATCTACATACCAATATCCTATCCACCGAGCTGTCCCTCACAGCTACGATGCTTTGTTCATTACAACCTATTAACTCACCTCCACCCCCCCATTCCAGACCATGTGATCTCCAGGGAGAGGCGAAAACCCAGAGTGAAAAACCCCAGGGCCAATATGGGGAAAAAAAATCTGGGAAATTCCTCTCCGACCCCCTGAGGCGATCGAAACGAGTCCAGGAGATCACAATGGCCCTGATCGGGAAATGCTTCCCAACCCTAGTCATTTCCACTTCCACGAACACCATATGAATTCCCTGCCCCCGAGACAGGTTCCCAACTATCCGCAGTCTCGCTCTGTACTGGCACCAGCAAGATGATCATAGAATGAAGCCTTGAAACGAGAAACAAGGAACAATTAGCCCGCGCCGCTCCCTGGTCCAGACTAGACCACTCTTTTGTATCCCTCCATTCCCACTCCGTTCATATAGCTGTCTAGATAAGTCTTAAACGTTCCCAGTGTGTCCGCCTCCACCACCTTGCCCGGCAACACATTCCAGGCCCCCACGACCCTCTGTGTGAAATATGTCCTTCTGATATCTGTGTTAAACCTCCCCCCCTTCACCTTGAACCTATGACCCCTCGTGAACGTCACCACCGACCCGGGGAAAAGCTTCCCACCGTTCACCCTATCTATGCCTTTCATAATTTTATACACCTCTATTAAGTCTCCCCTCATCCTCCGTCTTTCCAAGGAGAACAACCCCAGTTTCCCCAATCTCTCCTCATAACCAAGCCCCTCCATACCAGGCAACGTCCTGGTAAACCTCCTCTGTACTCTCTCCAAAGCCTCCACGTCCTTCTGGTAGTGTGGCGACCAGAACTGGACACAGTATTCCAAATGCGGCCGAACCAACGTTCTATACATCTGCAACATCAGACCCCAACTCTTATACTCTATGCCCCGTCCTATAAAGGCAAGCATGCCAGCTGTGGCAGGGTTGTGTGGTGTCATGGTCACTGTTCTCCTGAAGGCTGGGTAGTTTGCTGCGGACAATGGTCTGTTTGAGGTTGCGTTGTTGTTTGAAGGCAAGAAGTGGGGGTGTGGGGATGGTCTTGGCGAGATGTTCGGCTTCATCAATGACATGTTGAAGGCTCCGGAGGAGATGCCGTAGCTTCTCCACTCCGGGGAAGTATTGGACGACGAAGGGTACTCTGTCTATCGTGTCCCGTGTTTGTCTTCTGAGGAGGTCAGTGCGGTTTTTCGCTGTGGCGCGTTGGAACTGTTGATCGATGAGTCGAGCGCCATATCCTGTTCTTATGAGGGTATCTTTCAGCGTCTGGAAGTGTCTGTGTGGATCCTCCTCATCCGAGCAGATCCTGTGTATTCGGAGGGCTTGTCCGTAGGGGATGGCTTCTTTAACGTGTTTAAGGTGGAAGCTGGAGAAGTGGAGCATCATGAGGTTATCCGTGGGCTTGCGGCACAGTGAGGGGATGAGGTGACCGTCCCTAATGGAGATGAGTGTGTCCAAGAATGCAACCGATTCCGGAAAGTAGTCTATGGTGAGTCTGATGGTGGGATGGAACTTGTTGATGTCATCATATAGTTGTTTCAGTGATTGCTCACCATTGCTCACCACACAACTCTGCCACAGCAACCTCTGCAAGACGTGCCGGATCATCGACACGGATGACATCATCTCACGTGAGAACACCATCTACCAGGTACACAGTACCTACTCTTGCAACTCGGCCAATGTTGTCTACCTGATACGCTGCAGGAAAGGATGTCCCGAGGCATAGTACATTGGGGAAACCATGCAGACGCTACGACAACGGATGAATGAACACCGCTCGACAATCACCAGGCAAAACTGTTCTCTTCCTGTGGGGGAGCACTTCAGCAGTCACGGGCATTCAGCCTTGGATCTTCAGGTAAGCGTTCTCCAAGGCACACGACAGCGCAGAGTCGCTGAGCAGAAACTGATAGCCAAGTTCCGCACACATGAGGATGGCCTAAACCGGGATGTTGGATTTATGTCACATTATCAGTAACCCCCACAGATTTCCCCCTGATCTTGCAGAATCTCACTAGCTGTTCTGTCTGGAGACAATACACATCTCTTCAACCTGTGTTGAATGCTCCCTCCACCCACATTGTCTGTACCTTTAAGACCTGGCTGGCTGTAGAGATTTGCATTCTAATTAGTATTCTGTAACTTGATTTCTGTGTCTGTGCACTGTTGGAGAACAGAGACCACTCCATCTGACGAAGGAGCTGTGCTCCGAAAGCTTATGGTATTTGCTACCAAATAAACCTGTTGGACTTTAACCTGGTGTTGTGAGACTTCTTACTGTCGTATTATTCAGCCATTTTGTACCCATGTTACTACTGTGCCTTATATTCAATGAGCTATGGCTTTTCTCAAGCTAGTCGTGTCGCACTGTATTGAATGCCTTCTGAAAGTCCATGTACACCACATCAACAACATTACTCTCATCAACCCCGTTATCTCCTCAGCAAATTAGTTAAAACATGGTTTCCCATTTAGAAATCCATGCTGACTCTTACTAATCAATCCAAATTTTTCCATGTAGCTATTAATTCTATCCCAAATAACTGTTTCTGGAAGCTTGCCCATTGCTGATGTTGAACTGACTGGTCTGTAATTACTGGGGCTATCCTTACAACATTTTCGAACAAGCAATTCTCCTGTCTTTTGGCACCTCTCCAGAATCTAAAGACTGGAAGATCATGACCAGGCCTCTGCAATTTCCATTCTCCCTTCAATATCCTTGGATGCATCTCAACTGGTTCCAGTGCCTTATCAGCTTTCAGGACTGACAGTATATTCCACACCTCCTCATCATCAATTTTGGACCCTTCTGGGGGACAGAGTTTCCTCATCTGTTGCGATGGCCTGGGTAGCATCTACCTCCTTGGTAAAGACAGATGCAAAGTATTAATTTAATACCTCAGCTATTCCCCCTGCTTTCATGTGTAAATTCAATTTTATGTCCCTAAGTCAGCCTTATCTTTTACTATTGATGTGACTAAATTTTGAAATTAGTGACTGGTTCCTAACTTGCTAACAAAAACAGAAAATGCTGGAAAATTCAGCAGGCCTGATAGCATTAGTGGAGAGAGAACAGAGCCAATGCTTCGAGTCTGGATGACATTTCGTCAGAGCTAAAGGCAAAGAAAATCATAAAAGATTTATACTCTGAGGGTGGGGTTGCTGTAATAGGACAAATGGAATGTAAATAAGGTAAAGATGGCTGAGAGAGGTGCTAAAAGTGTCCATTAAGTGATCAGAATGTGTGACTGGCAGAACCAAGATACAGATGGTTATGTCAGTTGGTCGGGGTGGGGGTGGGGAGCAAGAAGGAGAGCGGGAATGGAGAATTGCAAAATATAGGCCAGACCAAGTAAGGACGGCAGATTTCCTTCCCGAAAGAACATTAGTGGACCAGATGAGCTTTTCCGACAATCATCAATGGATTCCAGATTTTTTTTAAATTCAAATTCCATCATCTGCTGTGGTGGGATTTGAAGTGGAGATGCCGGCGTTGGACTGGGGTAAACACAGTAAGAATAACCTGTTGGACTTTAACCTGGTGTTGTTAAACTTCTTACTGTGGGATTTGAACCCAGGTCCCCAGAACATTAGCTGAGTTTCTGGGTTAATATTCTAGCAATAATACCACTAAGCCTTTACCTCCCCACCACCACCTTCTGAAATCCAGTGAAGAATAGGGAATAAATGCTGACCCTGCCAGTGACACCCACATCCTGGAGAATAAGTAGGAAAACAAATATATTTTTGCATTATGGTATTTGCAAAACATTTTGGAAAACATAAATAAAAGCAGAAAATTGTGGAAATACTCAGCAGGCCTGGCAGCAATTGCGGAGAGAAAACACAGTAAAAGTTTCAGAAGAGCTGTTGAGAGAACTCATTAACCACCTATTTTGAACTAAAATGATCATGAAGTGAATAACTGATCCTGGTATGTTCCAGTTTGGGTATTGGCATAGTGGCACAGCAGTTAGCACCGCTGCCTCACAGTGCCAGAAACCTGGGTTCAATCCCCAGCTTGGGTCACTGCCTGTGCGGAGTCTGCATAAACTCCCCGTGTCTGCGTGGGTCTGCTCCCACAGTCTGAAAGGATGTGCTGGTTAGGTGCATTGGCTATGCTAAATTCTCCCTCAGCGTACCCGAACAGGCACCGGAGTGTGGTGACTTGGGGATTTTCACAGTAACTTCACGTAAGCCTACTTGTGACACTAGCAAATGAACTTTGAAGTTAAAAATAAAACTTGACCAAAAAGAGCAGTATGTTTCTGTTAAACAAACACCGTCAAGTAACTCATGGGCAACATCAATAGCTATGCAGGGGTTGCAGCAGCTGATAAGGATTAACTAGGGAATGGAAACAGGAGTCTGGAGCATTAATGGGGTTAACAGGGGCTCAGAATCAATGTTGGAAACTAGAGGATGTAAGCCCTCGACTGCAGTAAGGCATTAGGCCTCTTTTTGGGCAAACCAAATAAAGTAAGGCAATCGGAACCACTAAAAACTCAAATATATCAATGGTGGAGGGGTGTCAGCATTCATTAAATTCCCTTCTAAAGCCCTGACAAATAATTACAAAGTCTTACTAATATAGCCTTGAAGTGTTAACTACATCCTGAGTCACTTCTCAAACCTGTTTCTGATTGGTGCTAAAAGACTGTAATGCACATCCCACCTTGATTATATAAACTCTGTTAACCATCTAAAGTCCTCTTCCATCAAGGTGCTAATACAATTTCAGCGTTCTTGCGTCTCCTTATGGACATCTTTTGGTGCGTATCCCATTATGGAGGAGCTGTAACTTTGTGGATTATTAAATGATGTATCTTAATGACCTTATTAAAATCGGTGCACCTGAAGCCCCTCAGAGCCTCTTTATGTGCGCCGGAGACCATGTGTCTTCACTTCTATTGAGCTGAGCAACTTTATCGAGTGTGTTGGGAAGCTACAACATTCCCCACAAGAACTATGTGCCTTGTGAAAGGTGTAATTATGTGTCTTCACTGTAGCGTTTGGTTGGTATTGTTAAGTAGCTATGTCTCTCCCACCACTCCGATCAGCTCCGCCGGTCGAAGGGGAACCCAAAATCTCGAGGATTATGTTGCGGTTCCTCTTCTCAAAGTGTTAATGGAGAAAACTGCCTGGCAGCGTCAGATTCCTACAAGACCCGATGCGAAATATCTAAAATATATGAAAAGATTATATACTAAATCCGCTACACAGGACGGAATACCCAAAAGACCGGCAGATCGTCGCTATAATACCGTGAGGCTACTAACCCCGCGGATTGAATCCCGTGATAAGGAAGGTAAGGTCCAATTTGGATGGAGAAAGTTGTGCCTCAAGGGGTTGTATTTACAAGGTTCTGGTCTCAAGTTAAATCTTAACCCTGGCTATTGTGTGATTCACAGATTAATTGGGATTATCACATCTATTAATCATGTTGTACCTTTGCAGATTCACTTTATAATGTCATTTTTATGAGGGGAGATTTCTTCGGCGAGGAGATAATACAGTAATTGTAACCAAACTGATTTTTGCCTAAGTGGGAGGACACTAATATTCAACGTGAATTGTAAGATGAATTTGGAGGACCTAGTTTTTACAGCACAGAAAGAGGCCGTCTGGCCCATCTCTGCACTATCTAGCCTAATTCCAGCAGTACGTGGTGTTTGGCCTTGTATGCTTTGGCATTTCAAGTGCTCATCTAAATGCAACTTCAATGTTGAGGGTTCCTGCTTCTACCAAACTTTCAAGTAGAGTGCTGCAAATCCCCAACACCCTCAAAGTTTTGACTCTAATCTCCAGCTCCTTGCCTTTTAATCTATGCTCCGATTACTGATCCCTCTTACTAGGGTGGAAAGGGGTTGGTGTTAAAATTCAAGTCAAACTCCAGTATTTTATGAAGCCTGCCTGGATCATAAGTTTTACACGCTGAATTTGGCTGGGATAAGCATATGTTTCACTTCAGGAATGATTCAAATGACCCACTAGGGAGCTTTTATCAAACAAAGCTTACTTAAGAGTATAGTTAATTTGTATGGAAAGAAAATTAGCAATTTATATCAATTACAACCCCAATGTATAAACATTTAACAAATGTCAAATGTTCCAATCAAGCAAACTTCCCATAGACAAACCCTTTCCACAAGTTTAACAGCAAAGACTAATGCTCCAGTGATACTGGAACAATCCTTTGACTGGGGAATTGAAAATCCCTGCCACCACAGCCTTGTCACTTGTAGCAACCCTCTGGATACATCCAGAATACAAGGGAGAGTCTCTGGCCAAGCCACCAACAGTAGATGTTCTACTCCAGGAAGGCAAGAAGCCCTGCTTTCAACAAAACAGCAGAATTTCCTAAAACTGGGAGGGTGAAAGAAGAGAATACTTTGCAGCTTGATGGCCCTTCTAAAAACTAAACTGCTGTCAGCCAAAACACAAGACCTTAAATTCACCAAGAAAAAACTATCCAAAACACGTGACCTTCCTCCTAACGCAGCATCATAAAGATGCCAGAGTAACAACCCCCATTTAAGTAGCAACAAAACTCAGCTGCAGAGAACACTTAAAATCTTGAGGTATACTAATGTCACGTTAGTTTAGTTCAGTTGGTGATGCAGAGCAAAGACAACAGTGGGTTCAATTCTTGTACTGGCTTGAGGTTATTCATGGAGACCTTCCTCAACCTTGTCCCTTTGCTGGCGGTATGGCGATTCTGGGGTTAAAATTACTACCAGTCTCTCTGAGGGGAGAACATTAGTGGTAGTCCACAGGGGTCAGTGTTGGGACTGCAACCTTTCACTACACTAATGAGCTGGAAGATGGAACTGAGGGCATGGTTGCTAAACTTGAAGATGATGGCATAGAGACAGGTAGTGTTGAAGTGGGGGAGGCTGCAGAATGGCTTGGGGAGTGGGCAAAGAAGTAGATGGAATACAATGTGGGGAAAGTGAGGTTATGCACTTTGGTAGGAAGAAGAGGCATAAACTGTTTTCCAAATGGGGAAAGGCTTTGGCATGCTTGGCTTCAGAAGTCTGAAGCACAGGGACTTGGGAATCCTCGTTCAGGACTCTTGGTTAACATGCAGGTTTAGTTGAGGCAAATTCAATGTTGGCATTCACTTCTAGAGTTCTATAACACAAGAACAGGTATGTATTGCTGTGATCAGACTCCATTTGGAATACTGTAAGCAGTTTTGGGCTCCATACCTAAGGAAGGATGTGCTGTCCTTGAAGGGGGTCCAGATGAGTTTCGCAAAGACCCAGAACCCTTCATCGAGATGGAGTTTAGAAGGGTGGGGTGGGGGTCTGAATTGAAACCTGCACAATACTGAGGCTGAGATAGTGCATATGGTGAGGATGTTGCCACTAGTGGGAGAGACTAGAACTCAAGGGCACAACCTCAGTGAAGGGATGTTATGGGGATGAGAATCATGTCAGCCTTGATTGAGCCTGCTCTGCCAATCAATGGGCCAAATGACCTAATTCTGCTCCTATATCTTGTGATCTTGGAGGGCAGCAGTGGTTAGCACTGCTGCCTTGATGCCAGGGACCCAGATTCAATTCCCTGCTCGAGTCACTGGAGTCTGCACATTCTCCCGATGTCTGTGGGTTCCCTTCGGGTGCTTCAGTTTCCTCCCACAGTCCGAAAGATGTGCTGGTTAGGTGGATTGGCCATGCTAATTTCTCCCTTGGTCTACCTGAACAGGTGCTGGAGTGTGGCAACTAGGGGATTTTCACAGTAAGTTCATTGAAGTGTTAATGTAAGCCTATTTGACTAATAAATAAACTTAGTCTATGGTTGTCTGAAACTAATGGCCTTTTGGCTAAGATCAAGCCCAAGGTGGGGTGCAATGCCACATCTTGTCAGCTTGGATCTTCCCCCCCTCCCCCCCCTCCCTCTCCCCCCCCCTCCCTCTCCCCCCCCTCCCTCTCCCCCCCCCTCCCTCTCCCCCCCCCCTCCCTCTCCCCCCCCCCTCCCTCTCCCCCCCCCCTCCCTCTCCCCCCCCCCTCCCTCTCCCCCCCCCCCTCCTCTCCCCCCCCCCTCCCTCTCCCCCCCCCCTCCCTCTCCCCCCCCCCTCCCTCTCCCCCCCCCCCCTCTCCCCCCCCCCTCCCTCTCCCCCCCCTCCCTCTCCCCCCCCCTCCCTCTCCCCCCCCCTCCCTCTCCCCCCCCCCTCCCTCTCCCCCCCCCCTCCCTCTCCCCCCCCCCCTCCCTCTCCCCCCCCTCCCTCTCCCCCCCCCCCCTCTCCCCCCCCCCCTCTCCCCCCCCCCTCCCTCTCCCCCCCCCCCCCCCCCCTCCCTCTCCCCCCCCCTCCCTCTCCCCCCCCTCCCTCTCCCCCCCCCCCCCTCTCCCCCCCCTCCCTCTCCCCCCCCCCCTCCCTCCCCCCTCCCTCCCCCCTCCCTCCCCCCTCCCCCCCCCTCCCTCTCCCCCCCCCTCCCTCTCCCCCCCCCTCCCTCTCCCCCCCCCTCCCTCTCCCCCCCCCTCCCTCTCCCCCCCCCTCCCTCTCCCCCCCCCTCCCTCTCCCCCCCCTCCCTCTCCCCCCCCCCTCCCTCTCCCCCCCCCCTCCCTCTCCCCCCCCCCCTCCCTCTCCTCCCCCCCCCTCCCTCTCCCCCCCCCTCCCTCTCCCCCCCCCTCCCTCTCCCCCCCCCCTCCCTCTCCCCCCCCCCTCCCTCTCCCCCCCCCTCCCTCTCCCCCCCCCTCCCCCTCCCTCTCCCCCCCCCTCCCTCTCCCCCCCCCCTCCCTCTCCCCCCCCCCCCCCATGGGGATTGTGAATTGGATTCCATTGCAATCGTTTGGTTTGATTCATTCTGAGCAATGCCTCCTATGTGCGTCTCTTAGTGGGTCAACCCATAGCACATGGACTGCACCGATTCAAAAAAGGTGACTCACCAGCACCTTCTCGGGGGGCAACTAGGAATGGCCAATAAATGCTGGCCGGCCACCCTCATGTCGTACGATTTAAAGTCTCATTATAAATGTGCATGGTGCATTCTTTGTCAATGTTGACACTTTAACCTGGTATTGTGAGACTTCTTACAATATTGACACTTGCAGACCTGTTGACATTGTAAATCTTTTTATTTTTAGGAGTGTTCGAGCAGGATGTATTTTATGGTCTGGATCCTGTGACTGCTGGAGAGGAATTGCTGCGATCAGTGCTGTTATACTCTGTGGATAATAAATCCTCCTTTCCGCAGCTGTGTAGCTGTAACCTAACAGTGCAGGAGCGCAGCCCACTCTCCGGCCAGACTTGCTCTAGCCCCCTCCGCTCGTACAGCTTCGGCATCCGCCTGGAAGGTCGGAAGAGGCAGAAGTGGGTGGAGGTGGAACTGGCCTCTTTCCTGTCGCCCTTCCTGGGGCCGCGGCGGGGAGCCCTGCACATAGTCTTCACCTACCGCTGCGTGAGGGGCGCCCGGCGGCGGGGAGGGAACCGGAGCCGTGCTCTCCGGCCTGGGGGAGCGCTCCGAGCCCCCTCCCTGCTCCTCTTCCTCAACGACACCCGCGAACAGGTCGGCCAGAGCTGGCTGCCCTCCCAGCCCGGGGTCCAGCTGCCGGGGAGGAAGGGCAAGGCGGCTCGCCGGCGACGGGCCCCAGAACGGGAGCTGCCCCAGCTCCGCTTCCCGGACCCCGACCAAGAGTGCCAGCTGTACGATTTCCACCTCTCCTTCAGCCAGCTGAGCTGGGACCGCTGGATCATCGCCCCGCACCAGTACAACCCGCACTACTGCAAGGGAGGCTGCCCTCGGGCGCTCAGCCACCGCTACGGCTCCCCCGTCCACACCCTCATCCAGAATATCCTCTACGAGAAGGTGGACTCCTCCGTCCCTCGCCCGTCCTGTGTCCCCTCCAAGTACAACCCCCTCAGCGTGCTCACCCTGGAGAACGACGGCTCCATTGTCTACAAAGAATACGAAGACATGGTCGCCACCACTTGTACCTGCCGCTAGTCCCATAATGAGAACCACCACTTGCTTGGACAAGCCAAGAAAATCGCCATGTGTTAACTTTAGACATTAATAACTTTTTTCTTTTTTAATTTATTATTTCTTTGCTGTTTAATTCTCTGGTTTGTAAATACAGAATGTTGTGCCAGTGTGACTGACTACAAACTTTTTTTAAACAAACCGTTTGTTTAGGCCAAAAGTGTTGTGCGCCCAGTTCTGTCTGACAGTAACTAATCTTGTTTTTAAATGTTGTTTTTGACGGTGTATAGGCGATCTGTCCGAAATGACGTTTTTCTTGGCCATGCAGGCGTGGAAAGTTGAGTGCACCCAAGATGCCTTCACTGCCCCATTCCCCTTCCTTTAACTTTAACTTTGTCCCTATTTTCCCCTCCCTGTAACTTTTTTATGCAAAGTATTCGGTGATGTAGCAATTTTATTTGGGTGTTACCAGTATTTATTCGGAGTGGATTAATTAAATACAATTCTAATGAACTGTCACAAAAAGCTTGTGCATAACCAGCAGTGAAATGAGAATATTTCCTTTTTTTGGGCTGAAATTCACTGACATTGTAGCTTACTATTGCTGCTGATGGTGTTAAAATTAAAAGATGTAACTTTTTAAAACCATGTTTTTAAAGATACATGAGTGAGAATGGACTTTTTGCACAATTTGATGTGGTACAAAACCCTGGTGGTACCTGGTGAAGTTTATACTAATGTTACAAACCCTTTTGAATAAGCAGGTGCAGGTTCTGTTTGGCAGACCAAGAGAAATAAATAACCATTGCAAATGATTGGAGTCTCTGCTTTTGTTGCCTTTGAGGAATTGGGTGGAAAGTTTTCATGTCTCAATGTGACTTGGGCAACATGGAGTAGGAGCAGGAGGCCATTCTGCCCTTTGACCCTGCTCTATCATTCATCATGATCATGCCTGATCATTCAACTCGATAGCTTGGTCCTACTTCATTCTCCCTCACCCCCACCTTTTGATCTCCTTCACCCCATATGCTATATCCAACTGCTTCTTGAAAACCTACAATATTTTGGCCTCTACTACTTTGTGGTAGTGAATTCCACAGGCTGACCACTCTGGTGAAATTTCTCCTCACTTGTAAATAGACTACCCTGTATCCTTGAACTGAGCTCTACCCTGTTCTAGTCCTGTTGGAATTAAATTCTCCCCCCCCCATATGGAATTATTAATTCCGGTGCATACAATCCTGATTCTCAAACCTTCTTGGAACACCCTTGGATAAGGGTGCACAATTCCAGGTGTGGCCTCACCAAGGCAGTATATAATTGCAGCAAGATATTTCTAATCCTTCCAACATGCCATTTGCCTTTTTTAAACTGCATGCTTCCCATCAATGACTGGTGTACAAGGACACCAGATCTTGTTGCACATACCCCCTCCTAATTTACATCATTCAGATAGTAATCTGCCTTCCATTTGCTACTAAAGTGGGTAACCTCACTTATTCAAATCATACTGCATCTGCCATTCACTTGTCCAAATCACACTGAAGACACTCTGCATACTCCTCACAGCTCACCCTCCCACCCAGCTTTGTTAGCTGGAGATATTTTATCCTTCATCTAAATCAATATATAGGGAATGGCTGGGGCCCCAGTACTGATCCCTACAGCAGCCTGTACCTACCATTTAGAAAAAGACCTATTTATTCTTACTGTTAGTGCCTTGCAAAATGTGCTAGAGTCAATGCCAACCCTATGGTCATTGAGGTGTTTGAACTGGAGGCTCTATTTGCTGAAGAATGCTGGGGTTCATTAGCTGTCAGGTGGACATGCCTCAAGTCTATTCTGTACTTGGCATGATTTGATCTGAGACCAACCCTGAGGATGAAATTGTCATAAATTAGCTGACAAACCCCCATCCCCAACTGCGATCAATACTGATGACCTCCAGAAATGTTTAATATTTGGATATCAGAGGGATCTAAACTCTAGTAGACTTGTATACCATGATTCATCTCCATGAGAGGACAGAACATCTGAGTGGCTTGTAAATAAGCCTTAGGCTGTTGAGGAAGGAAATGTGAGAAACCTGAATATAGATCTTTGATTTTGTCTATGTCCACTCTTAATGGCCATGAGTAATTTATCAGTCTATCATCCAAAGATGTGTGGGTTAGGTTGATTGGCCAGGTTAAAAATTGCCCCTTAGAATCCTAAGATGTGTAGGTTAGAGGGATTAGTGGGTAAAATGTGGGGGTAGGGCCTAGGTGGGATTGTGGTTGGTGCAGACTCGATGGGCCGAATGGCCTCCTTCTGCACTGTAGGGATTCTATGATTTCTATGACTAGGGGATCATTAGAAGCATAAATGTTCTTGCTATTCCAAAGGAATTTGCATTTATATTGTGTTTTAACACAGTAAAATATGCCAAGAACATTGTCATACACAATTCAACCACATCAGATATTAGGATAAATATTTATATTTGGAAAAATAAATTTAAGGACTAAAATAGTCATAACTTTGGTGCTCAGTATCTGGCCAGATGGAAGCTCAGCCAACAATGCTGGAGTGATTATGCTTAAGGATGCACAAGAGGCTAGAATTGGACTAGCACAAGGGTTGTGGAGGTGACTACAGAGATTGGGAGGAGGGGAGATGATGATAATTTTAAATTTGTTACAAACACATGGCTACGAGCATAGGTGACAATTTAACTATGGGGCTGTTGTTCTGCAAGTGAGAAAATATCAAGTCTGTTCTGAAGAATCATATTCAACTCAGAGCTTCACTCTACAGAAATGCTACCAGACCGGTTGAATTTTTTCCAGCTGTGTTTGTATGGAGCCTAATCATATTCTTCGTCAATGAAGAACGTTAATGCCAATAAATAGACTCTCAGAGCAAGAGGGTAAAACAAAACTCCAAACTGAGCAGCTCCAACACCTCCACTTTCTCAGGAGGCTAAGTAAATTCAGCATATCCCCTACGACTCTCTCCAATTTTTGTACAGATGCACTATAGAAAGCATACTTCCCAGATGTATCACAGCTTGGTATGGCTCATGCTCTGACCAAGACCTCAAGAAACTACAAAGGGTTGTGAACATAGCCCAGTCTATCATGCAAACCAGCCTCCCATCCATTGACTGTTGACATTTTCTGCTGCCTTGGAAAAGCAGCCAGCATAACCAAAGGCTCCATACATGCCAAACATACTCTCTTCCACCTTCTTCCATCAGGAAAAAGATGCAAAAGTCTGAAATCACGTACCAACTGGCTCAAGAACAGCTTCTTCCCTGCTGCTGTCAGACTTTTAAATAGGCCTACCTCATATTAAACTGATCTTTCTCTACACCCCAGCTATGACTGTAAAACTATATTCTGCACCCTATCCTTTCCTTCTTTCCTTGTGTACTCTATAAATGGTAGGTTTTGCTGTATAGCCAGGAAGAAACAATACTTTTCACCTTATCCCTCAATGTCAGCAAAACGAAGGAGATTACCATCAACTTCAGGAAGCATAAAAGAGAACATGCCCCTGTCTACATCAATGGGGGCAAAGTAGAAAGGGTCAAGAGCTTCAAGTTTTTAAGCGTCCAGATCACCAACAACCTGTCCTAGTCCCCTCCCATGCCGACACTATAGTTAAGAAAGCCCACCAACGCCTCTACTTTCTCAGAAGATTAAGGAAATTTGGCATGTCAGCTACAACTCTCACCAACCTTTACAGATGCACCATAGAAAGCATTCTTTCTGGTTGTATCACCGCTTGCTATGGCTCCTGCTCTGCCCAAGACTGCAAGAAACTACAAAAGGTCGTGAATGTAGCACAATCCATCACGCAAACCAGCCTCCCATCCATTGACTCTGTCTACACTTTCCACTGCCTCGGCAAAGCAACCAGCATAATTAAGACCCCACGCACCCCAGACATTCTCTCTTCCACCTTCTTCCGTCGGGAAAAAGATACAAAAGTCTGAGGTCACGTACCAACCGACTCAAGAACAGCTTCTTCCCTGCTGTCAGACTTTTGAATGGACTTACCTTGCATTTAGTTGATATTTCTCGACACCCTAGCTGTGACTGTAACGCTACATTCTGCACTCTCGTTTCCTTCTCTATGAATGGTATGCTTTGTCAGTATAAGCACGCAAGAAACAATACTTTTCACCATATGTTAATACATGTGACAATAATAAATCAAAATCAAACGTGATATCGAATCAAAAAGGATCTAAATTGGGTGCAACCTCTTACACATGGACATGGGAAGCTATGTGTTTGCACCATTAGGGTTTGCTCTCATTCGCAGCAGCTCCTGACTGGCACGTGCGCTTCGCTGCACGTGACTGCTTCTCCCGCGCCGTTAGGTTACATCAGACGTAGCGTGCGTGCGGGTGACGTAAGCGCGTTCGGCGCGGGGGCGGGGCCAGCCTGCGGGAGAGAGGAGACACCGCCAGCGCCGCCATTAGAGCCACAGCCAAGGAGACGGCAAGGTGAGGCAAGGACGGGAGAGGAACCGGGGTATCAACGGAATTTGGGGGGGAAACGGGGATTGAAAAGGGAAGCGGCTGCCGACACAGGCTCCGGTGGTGAGGGGGGGAGGAATGTTCGGAGCGAGAGCTTAATGGGTGCGGGGGGGGAGGAATACGGAGAGTAATGGTGGTGGGATAGACTGGGAATGACGGGCCGCACCGCCTCATTGACTGCCCGCCCGGGACAGGCTTCGGGTTTCAATACGGAGAAACCTACACATCCCCCCTCATGCAGAAACACAGCTGAGAATGCACACGAAACAGCAATGTTAAATTGTTAAAAGTTTATTAGTATCACAAGCAAGGCTTACATTAACACTGCAATGAAGTTACTGTGAAATTCCCCTAGTCGCCACAGTCCGGTGCCTGTTCGGGTCAATGCACCCTAACCAGCACATCTTTCAGAATGTGGGTGGAAACATTGGGTTTCAGTCCCATCCTTCAGTGTGTTCCCATATTCCTAATGCAGTTTATAACCCTCCATCTGATGTTCCCCCTCTCCATGATATTCCCCGCCTGACTTCAGTTTTGTCCTTGGAGGGTGATTTGGACTTGCTGGCTGCATGAAATTGCTGCAATTTACTCCTTCCCCTTAGAGGGCAGACAGTTACAGTGTGTTTGCTTCGGTAGAATGGGAAAGAGAGTTGAAAATGGCCAAGTGTGTGATCCCACCAAGTCACTATTTTTAAGAAAAATGTTAGAAAAGTCCTGTCAGTTCTTCCCCTTGGGAAGGCTGATTCATTTAAACCCAAGTTATTTTGATTCTTATCGCCCAGTAATGTGTTGCAAGTGATAATGAGACCATTGATGTTCATAGTGGTTATAACATTCCTGTGAATCCCTTGCATCTGATTCCATTTTACGCTGGAGCTCGGTTCCATGATTTTCACCACATGAACTTTATTGGAAACTATGCATCAACATTTACCTACTGGGACAAAATCTTTGGAACTGACTCCCAATTCAGCACTTACTACGCAAAGTTAACCAACAACGAAAAACTAGAAGATAAGATGAACTGAAGCCAGCCAGAATGAGCAGTCTTCTTTCCAAGTCTCTGAATCAGGCCAGGCAGATTGATTTGTTTGTCCTGGGCTTCTGCTAAGTCTCCCCGAGCCACCTCCTTCTGTCAGCAGTATTATTTATGCTGTGCTGGATTTTTTTTTGTCAGCTGTATTATATGACAGGTTTAGATCGCTTTGTGTAACTGCAGAAATCTTTGAGATCTGGGGGTACGAACTCCAGTTCTTGGGGTCCTAACATCTCTTCATATTTGACCAGCTACTATTGTTCTACAATTCACCAAACCAAACAAAACGTTTACAGTATAAAATGAAATGGGGCGCAATGTCATTGCCACTTCTATTCTTTCAGACTAGTAAAAAAAAAAGGGCGGCACGGTAGCACAGTGGTTAGCACTGCTGCTTCACAGCTCCAGGGTCCTGGGTTCGATTCCCGGCTCGGGTCACTGTCTGTGGAGTTTGCACATTCTCCTCGTGTCTGCGTGGGTTTCCTCCGGGTACTCCGGTTTCCTCCCACAGTCCAAAGATGTGCGGGTTAGGTTGATTGGCCAGGTTAAAAATTGTCCCTGAGATGTGTAGTTAGCGGGTAAATATGTGGGGGTAGGGCCTGGGTGGGGTTGTGGTCGGTGCAGACTCGATGGGCCGAATGGCCTCCTTCTGCACTGTAGGGTTTCTATGTTTCTATGTAAAGTAGCAAAAATAAATCCGATCTGACACAGTACTGATTTTTAAGGCTTGTAGAACATCAAACTGGGAAAATGAACTGCAAGTACAAAGCAAATTGGTCATTGTCTAGACTTCAGCATACACAGTGGGCCATGGGACATCAAGGTTAAATTATAAGTTTTTTTTAAAGCTCCCATCAGAGCTGATTAACACAAACTAGTATTTGAAGCTGGGTTCCTCCAGGACCTTATAATGTATCTAAGGCCACTAAGCCAGATGGTGTATTCGGCTACTAATTTGTCAGGGAAACCATGGACCCTAAGGCTGACTATATCCAGGGGTATCAGCTGAACACATTAACAATTTGTGTGGAAAATATTAGCACCTGGAGATTAACATATTGTTTAATCTGATCTTGTAAAGTGAAAACACTTAACCCATCCAAAACCCCAAATTTATTTATGGCCCTGTGATCACCCTGTGTTCTTCAGTAGGGTCACTTCATTAAGGTTTTGGCCATCTTGTGATTTTAAAAATCAAAGACAGTGATCCATCTGGCATCATTGAAGTATAAACTTCACCAGGGTTGTTTAAACTACAAAATGTATCTCTTCCCTAAGATCGCAAAACCTAAAGCCCCATTGCCTTTCAAAAAAAATGTCCTAAATATTTTTCTTGCCGGTATCCAGAGCAGAAATTCCAGTGGGAGGAGGCAAGCAAAGCACTGTCTCAAATTCAGCTCCTCATACCCTCATTATGGGGTAGATAGAGAAAAACTATTTGTTTTAGTGCAAGAGCCCAGGACAAGGGGACATTTAGAGGTGATTTCGGAAAGAATGTCTTGATGTAAATGTAGTGGAAATCTGGAACACTCGTCCAAAAAGCTGTTGAGATGAGGTTAATTCATAAAACAGCAGCGATTGATAGATCTTTGTTAGGTATCCATGTTCAGGCTTCTGGAGCCAGCAGGTAAACTGAGTTTAGGAACATCTTAGCCATGATCTGCATTGTGGCACTATCACCATGATAAATGGGATAGATTCAGCTGGAATCCATGAGCTCAAAATTGGGCAGCCATAAGGCACCATGGACCAGCAGCTGAATTATATTCAATCACAGTCTATAATTTCATGCCCTGCATATTCCTCTATCAACAATTACCATAATTCTAGGGGCCAACTCTGGTTTAATGAGGATTGTGCATGCTTTATAGAACCTTAGGCTGCACTTGGAATATAGTGTTCAATTCTGGTCGCCACACAAGGATGTGGAGGCTTTGGAGAGGGTACAGAAAAGATTTACCAAGATGTTGCTTGGTATGGAGGGCATTGGCTATGAGGAGAGGTTGGAGAAACTTGGTTTGTTCTCACTGGAATGATGGAGGTTGAGGGGCAACCTGATAGAAGTCTACAAGATTATGAGGGATATGGACAGAGTGGATAGTCAAAAGCTTTTTCCCAGGGTGGAAGAGTTAATTAATAGGGGGCATAGGTTTAAAGCAGATGTACAAGGCAAGTTTTTTTACACAGGGTGGTGGGTGCCTGGAACTCTCTGCCAGGGGAGATAGGGGAAACAGATATGATAGTGACATTTAAGGGGCATTTTGACAAATACATGAATAGGATGGGAATAGAGAGATATGGTCCCTGGAAAAGTAAGGGTTTTTAGTTCAGTTGGGCAGCATGGTCTGTGCAGGCTTGGAGGGCCAAAGGGCCTGTTCCTGTGCTGTAATTTTCTTTATTCTAATATGATGGGTGCAGCATTTCTAGGTATATCTAGAAATAAGGTGCCAGTCTGGTGAAGCTACAACGCCTACTAAACAGTGGAAGCAACGAGCTGTGGGCAATGCTACGTAATCCCACCAGAGACAGATCAGATTAAAACTCTGCAGTCCTGTTATATTCAGTCTTGGATGGTGCTGGACAATTAAATAGCTAACTGAAGGAAGTGGCTCTGTGATCACCACATCCTCAATGATGGTGGAGTTCACCAAGTCAGTGCAAAATACAGGGCTGAAACGTTTGCAATCATCTTCAGCCAGAAGCATCAAGTGAATCATTCACTCCCATGTACTATCAAGCTGAGCGCACTAGGTACATCAAAGGCATATTGGCTGTAGCTCCAAAAACCTGTGCCCCAGAACCGGCCACATGTCTAGTATAAAAACAGAAAATGCTGGAAATACTCAGATGGTCAGGCAGCATCTGTGGAAAGAAAAAACGTTTGAGGTCTCGGTCTGTTTTCCAGCTGTACTTTAGCCACCTCTACCCAAGCTGTTCCAACACTGGACCTAACTTGTCTACACTAGCCACATAAATAACTACATGGACAGGTCAGAGCTGGGCATTGTTTAGCAAGTGACTCATCTCATTCCCCAAGTCTTTCCACCACATACCAGGTGTATTTCAGGTGTGTGATGAATGATTATAGCTTCTGCAACACTTGCGAAACTCAACACCCCCTGAGACAAAGTTGCCTGCTTGTTTGGCATCAAATCCACCACCTTAGACATTCACTTCCTTATCACTGACACAGTGACAGCAGTGTACATCATCTACAAGATGCACTGCAGCAACTTGCCCAAACTTCTGAGCACCTTCCAAACCCGTAACCTGTACTGTCTGAAGACAATGTGGACAGAAAGCGCAGACTGCAAGTTACCCTTCAAGGCAAGCAGTTTATAGCACTTTTTCCTAAGAAAATTCATTTTGCTATCTTTCTCCCTCTTTTAAAAGTATCTTAAAAAGCTTACTTCTCACTCAGCATTTTATTGCCCCTCCCAGATTATCAGACTTTCAACTGTCCAGCAAAGTTCTCTTGAGACCTTTTCCTAAGCAGCTGTATTTTGAAGGAATCAATATGTTAATAGTTTACTTGAATGGGACCCTTTATTATTGACTAGGAGCTGGTGATGGTGGGTTAACATGTGCTTTGGCTAGTGCAGAAAATACAGCATTTGTGGATTTCAAAATTGATTGATTTGTGTATGATTTGCAGTTGCAGTTTACATGCCTGAATGATGCATGACACTTTTGTACTTCTGTTTTCCATAGAACTTTGGATTTAGTGGCTGCAAAATGGGTCGCCACTTTGGAAACTTGACCAGGTTACGACACATTGTCACCTACACCATCTCTCCCTTTGAACAGAAGGCATTTGCAAATTATTTCTCCAAAGGCATTCCCAATACGTGGAGGCGATTCAGGGGTCAAGTGCTCCGGGTTGTTCCTCGTATGTATAATCATGTTTCCAAAAGCAATACAAGCATTTTCTGTACTGAAATGAATATAAAACTTTGGGTTTTACTCTACAAGTAAAGTGTAGGTTACATTCCTGCTGCCACACTATTAAAGATTCCCATTTGTATGGGTCTAGTTTGATCTTGTGTTAATTTTGAACAGATACATGCATAGGATTAAGGGATGATGAATTGGTGTGGCTATGACAGTAATAGCATATTAACAATTTGTACCGATTTAGATAAAGGTAAAATACTGCGGATGCTGGAATCTGAAACAAAAACAAAATGCTAGAAAAACTCAGCAGGTCTGACAGCATCTGTGGAGAGAAAATAGAGCCAACATTTTGAGTTTGGGTGACCCTTTGTCAGAGCTTTGACGAAGCTCTGACAGAGGGTTATCCAGACTCGAAATGTTGGCTCTTTCCTTTCTCCACAGTTGCTGTCAGACCTGCTGACGTTTTCCAGTATTTTCTGTTTCTTTACCAAGTTAGTCTTGTGTACGCTCACAATACAGGTAAACATAAAGTTAATACAAATGAAATAACACCTACCACCATTCAGGAAGTTAAGCATTTAAAAAGAAACATTCATATACTTTGCTATTCATCTTGCCCATTTATCAACAAAGGCACGAAGCTTGATGTACCAGTGCATATGCCATGTGAATATGGGTATTGAGATCACAAACTCCATTTAATGCAGGAATCTGGTACATTGCATCTACTTTGATTTAGGCAAGAAGCATTAATCGTGGTGGTGTAAGGACAGAATAATCTTTCATTTTTAGGACCACCCCAAGTAGAGCAGAGATAGTTTCACCTCGTGTGCTGGACCTGAACTGTTTCACGCTCGGAATGGATTTGTCAGTATGATTTTTTTAAAAAACTATTCTTATGGATCTGATTTAGAAGTTGAACTGTTGCATTTTTCCTTTCCAGCCTTTGTGTTATCGTATCTTATCTATACCTGGGCCAACCGTGAACATGAACTGTCACTGAGGAAAAACCCGGCTGACTATGTGAACGATAAATGAACGGTGGTATATGGAGGGTATAATTTCTGATGATGCACCAAGGATATTCCTGCCTAACTGTTCACTTTCAGCGAAAACATTGTCTCTCTCTCTGTTCAAAAATAAACTATTTATAGTGTACAACCTGTGCAGTCTCTTCAATTCTACATCTAATAGTAAAGAATTGTGAGCTGAAGTACTCTGTCAAATGGGGAGCAAGAATTTGAATAGTTCACTTGTGTCTGCTCATGTTTTAACACTTTGAAGTCCAAACAGAGTGACTGACATGTCAACTGGTTTCCTGTCCTCTCATTTGTGTCCACATGAACCACAGGTTGAAGGTTTAAAAGAAGCTCCTGCTTTGGTAAAACTGGATTTTATATATCAAAATACAAACAGAATTTGTTCTTTTTTAATTTTTGCTCCATTCTTAAAATTACTAAACCAATGCTCAAGAGTAGACCAGGTGGACACAAATCCATCTTCTTGCTTCAAAAATTCAAATTGAATCCAATTCATGGTCCCCACAATAGAGACAAACAAGATCCAAGCTGACAAGATTTGACATTGCACCCTACCACATTTGAGCTTAGCCAAAAGGCCGAGATGTGATAAATGCTTGAAGAACATTCCCATCTGCTGGGTTGTGCATTGCTTCCACCCCAGGTCTGAGATACTCTGTCGGCCACCCAGTCTCATCCTTAAAATGTGAAATATACCGAGTGTGTTGTACTTCAGTTGAACGTGACTGTAACTCTTATTGCACAATTGCTCAAGCTGTCTTAGAATAAGTGTGATGCTTTTTCAGGAATCCTGGTCTGCAGTTGATTTTTTTTTAATGTGCAAGTTATGAGTGAGTCTCAGTGTCTACCTAATGACCAATTCTGGAAAACACTTCATAGTTTGATGGCTTGTGCAATTTGGGATCAAGAGTTAATACAGGACTTTTGAATTTTAAAGCATCAGTATGTGTCCTTGGCAGAATTTGATAACAGTGGAATTAATAATACGGCCTTAAATTGTCTTAGCTAAATGCATCAAATACCAGCAATTAGCTGTCAGGTTAGGGAAGTCCATATTTCCAAATGGTTTAATAATCTCAGCTCTAGCATTGTGGGCAGAGGCAAAGTGTTTTCTTGTACAGAAACAAAACTTGCCTGTTTTATCTTGCACTGATTAGAAGGAAGACCCAGTTCCTTTCAGACCCAAAAAGGCACTTTATGAAGCCAAGAATGTGCATGGATGAAGACAGAATGGCAGCATGTAGTTAAGTGATAATAGCTACTTGTTGACTTCAGAGACATGAAGAATTCAGACTCGTATCGCCTGCAGCCATGCTAGACTGAAAGCCTACGACCATACTAGTGTGAAAACGCCTGATCTCGGAAGCTAAGCAGACTCGGGCCTGGTTAGTACATGGATGTGAAACTGCCTAGGAATACCAGGTGCAGTAGGGTTGGACGGCACAGTGGTTAGCACTGCTGCCTCACAGCACCAGGGACCCGGGTTCGATTCCTGGCTTGGGTCATTGTGTGGAGTTTGCATGTTCTTTATGTCTGCATGGGTTTCCTCGCATAGTCCAAAGATGTGTGGGTTAGGTGCATTGGCCATACTAAATTGCCCCTTAGTGTCCCAGGATGCGTAGGTTAGAGGGATTAGCAGGGTAAATATGTGAGGTGATGGGGATAGGGCCTAGGTGGGGTTGTTGTCGGTGTAGACTTAATGTACTGAATAGCCTCCTTCTGTACTGTAGATTTCTGTGTTTCTATGTAATTGAAAGGATTAAGATTTTTGAATCTCCCTTTCGATGGCGTTGAGAGGATAAAGATATAACAATTCAGCTCTCTCACATCAAGAATGGAATTTGCACCTTCTGTCTCCAACAAGCTGTATAATGTGGGATTGATAAAATTCAGCAAGCAGTCTGCGTGCATATCCCGTGGGCTGGAGAGTGGCAAGTGGAAGAGAAATCTAAAGGAAAATAAAGTAAACAAAGTGGTGACTTGATAGAAAATTGAACAGGTAATACAAGAACAGGAAAATGAAAGCTGAATGCATCAAAGGAAGAAAGGCAGAGTACAAGTAAAAATATTAACTGGATCTAAAAAAAACCAAAACAATGTTATAAAATCAAAGGTCTTTCCAGTGGCTGTTGGAGGACAAAGGTCATCGAGTGATGTCTCTGAATAAGGTTTAGTGTGATTTATATAAAGTAATAGGTGATCGGGCAAAGGTAACAAAAGATATTAAAGTCCATCACTCAAACAAAAATTGGCATTGCTAAATGGAAACATGGAAGTTATGATGGTGAGAGACACGTTGGAGCTCCAACAAGATGTGGCAGGGAGGGCGGGTTCTCACCTATTGCTGCTGACAGAGTTGGCAGCATAAGTGTGAAAGATAGGTAATTGTCCACCAGATTCTTATAAGGAAATATGGTCAAAAATCATCCATAGATTACATTAGATTTAGGGTTGGTGTGATTTAAGGTTAGGATCAGAATCACGGATTAGCATTAAATTTAACACTTGTTACAATCCTAGTAGAGACCAATGACTTTTAGAAAGACTTGAATTTCCCAGTGACCAAGGTGCCACGTATTCAGACTTTTACTGTAATAAACAAACTAAAATCAACATAGCTCAAACATTTTATAGAAAACTAATACACCAAACTAAAGCAAAAGTAGTTTCACATCAAATAAAATTTGTTCCAAAATTCACCACAAAACGGAGGGCCCTGAGGGGATGGTGAGGTTGAGGGCATATGGGAAATTCGAAATGTAATTGTAATAGGATCACAAGAATGCCCTCTGTGAAATGTATCTTGTCAGGGTTAAATAATGTAGATCGTAAAATTTTCAGTCAATTGCAACAGTTAGGGATTAATCATAGAATCCTATAGCGCAGAAGGAGGCCATTCGGCCCATTATGTCTGCACTAACCACAATCCCACCCAGGCACTATCCCCATAACGCATGCATTTACCCTAGCTAGTCCCCCTGACACTAAGGGAAAATATAGCACAGCCAATCCACCTAACTCACACATCTTTGGGCTGTGGAGGAACCCGGAGCACCTGGAGGAAACCCTCACAGACACGGGGAGAACGTGCAAACTCTATACGGACAGTGACCCAAGCCAGGAATCGAACCTGGGTCTCTGGCGCTGTGAGGCAGCAGTGCTAACCACTGTGCTACCATGCCGCCCTCAATGAAGAAATTTTAATTTTATCAGATCTACCTTTAGTTCTACATCTTGAGGTTAATCTTTTGAATGCTGTTGAATTATTTAAACTGTACCTAATTCCCTATGTTTCCTAAAAGTTAATTGATTGCTCGGGTCACTTGAAGCTGCTAACTGTTGTATTTGGCTAATGAACACACACACTTTCTGGATCAGTAATTTAGCGCACGCGTTGGCCTGAATTTCGCACAAGCTCGAGGGGGCCAGAGGTGCCGCAATTTTCACTTCTGGCCACGAATGTCAAAACAATTTCACGCTGGCTGGCCAGCTAAGGGTTGGCCAGCATGAAGCACACCCCCGCATTGGAGAAGAGCTGTTGGGAGGGGCGAGGGTGTGGTGGATGCTGGGTCCCTGGGGGTGGATTCAAATCAGCTGAGGCGGCTCCCTGAAGAGGTTCCAGAGGCGGCACAGGGAGCTAATCAAATATACGCCATACGGTTATGGCATCGGCAACTGCTCAACATGCTAGGTGGGAGATCAAAGCAGGTGGTCACTCTGCCTCACCCCTCCCACCCACCAAGAGGAAGCCACCCCACCAAATAAAGAAGGCCTCGGCAGAGGTGGCAGCCTAAGTCAGCAGGCACAATGTGGTGCCACATATCTGGATTTAGAGCTGAAGAAGGTTCAATGATCTTCTGTTCTTGGCAAGGTTGAATATCAATTTGGCATGGTACTATGTGGAGACATCTTGAATGGTGGCCATCCTTTGTGGCGCTCAGAGGTGTAAGATTCCGAGTAATAGAAGAAGGCAGATTACCATTTCCTGCTAAGGCTGGGAGAATAGACTGGTGGTATATAAGGGCTGGGTGTGCAAATATGATGGGCACTTTAACTTGGTTCCCGGTAGGGTGGTGGGGAGGCGGAGGCGAGCCTGGTATGGTGTTGCAGGTAGACTGTGGACTGCCTTTGTCCATACAGGAGAAGAGAAGCCATAATGCCAGAGTGCACAAGAACGTGTGGTACTAATCCTGAGCAAATGTGCAATGGACGTCATAGAGCTCGAATGTCAGAGCTCTGACGAAGGGTCATCCAGACTCGAAACATTGGCTCTATTCTCTCTCCACAGATGCTGTCAGACCTGCTGAGATTCTCCACCATTATCTGTTTTTGTTTCAGATTCCAGCATCCACAGTATTTTGCTTTTATCAGTTCATCAAATCAGTTGAGTCTTCCTCTGAGGTATGTGAAACTGCCTCACTATCCTCATCTTCCAGTGGGTCCCCTTTGCTAGTGCCAGGCTGTGCAGAGTGCAGCAGACAACGACAATGAGTGACACATGCTCTGGAAGATATCGCACCCTCTGATATCGCAGTGCACCCATGCAAGGAACTACAAAAGGTTGTGAATATAGCCCAATCCATCACGCAAACCAGCCTGCCATCCATTGATTCTGTCTACACTTCCCGCTGCCTCGGCAAAGCAGCCAGCATAATTAAGGACTCCACACACCATGGAAATTCTCTCTTCCACCTTCTTCCTTCGAGAAAAAGATGCAAAAGTCTGAGGTCACGTACCAACCGACTCAAGAACAGCTTCTTCCCTGCTGCTGTCAGACTTTTGAATGGACTTACCTTGCATTAAGTTGATCTTTCTCTACACCCTAGCTATGACTGTAATACTACATTCTGCACTCTCTCGTTTCCTTCTCTATGAACGGTATGCTTTGTCTGTATAACACGCAAGAAACAATATTTTTCACTGTATGTTACTACATGTGACAATAATAAATCAAATCAAAATCAAATCAAATTGGTCCAGACAGCGAAACCTTATCTTCAGCAGCCCAATGGTCCTCTCAACCGCCATTGTGGAGGCATGAAGTGATAGCGTAGTGGTATTATCACTGGATTAGTAATCCAGGAGCCCAGGGTATTACTCCAGAGACCTGTGTTTGAATTCCACCATGGCAGGTGGTGAAATTTGAATTCAATAAAAATCTGAAATTAAAAGTCTAACTCTCCCTGCAATGCTGCCTGTGGACACCTGGCCTTCTCTTCCTTCTGCCCCTCTCTTCCCGCCAGCAGAGTACACAATCCCCATCTGCTGAAATGCAGTGGGCACTACCCTGTGCACAGAAATGCTCCAAGGCAGTTGACAAAATGAAAGAATCCGCCAAAATGAAAAACCCACCTGGTTAGCTAATCTGCATCCTTACCTGGTCTGGTCTACATGTGACTCCAGGTCCACAGCAATGTTTTTGATTCGTAAATGCCCTAGCCTACGCATTTCAACGGCAATTAGGGATGGGCAATAAATGCCAGTCAGCAATGCCCACATCCCACGAATAAATTTTTAAAAACTCTCTTTTGCCTCTGTCCTTCGGTGCTGGAGTGGCATCACGAGCCACCTTTTCAAAGGATATCCTTTGTCACGAAGCAGCCGACTGCTCAGCTGAGCAGGAGACACAAACACCTGGGAGTGTCGCGGAATGTGTGCCTCCATGGGACCTTGCACAGAATTGATGAATCTGGGACATGTTCATTCACAAAAGCATCCAGCTGACCTGGTGGTGTGATGATGGCCACATGAATGCACCCTAGATGCTGGGGAAACCCAGCATTAGCTGCAAAGCCTCTGGCTTGTTCAGCCTGGCTGGCATGGTAATGAATGAATATGAGGAATGATCTGAACACAGCATCAGTTACGAGCCTCAGAAGAAACAACAGGAAAAGGTATGAAATCTCTGCAATAAAGTAGCAGCAAACGCTCCCCTCAACTCCTAATATCACACACAACCAATGCACCGGCCCTTTCTTTATCCCACCCTTGGATGAGAAATACTTTTAATTGCCTTAAATGGCTGATTAATTGTCAGCCACACTTCCGACTCCCGCGTGCACCTGCTGACCGTAATTTGGGCGGCACGGTAGCACAGTGGTTAGCGCTGCTGCCTCACAGAGGCAGGGACCCAGGTTCAATTCCGGCCTTGGGTCATTGTCTGTGTGGAGTTTGCATGTTCTCCCCGTGCCTGGGTGGGTTTCCTCCCACACTCCAAAGATGTGCAGGTTAGGTGGATTGGCCATGATAAATTGTCTTTTGGTGTCAGGAGGATTAGCAGGGTAAATACATGGGGTTACGGGGATAGGGCCTGGGTGGAATTGTTGTGGGTGTAGATTCGATGGGCCAAATGACCTCCTTCTGAATTGTAGGGATTCTATGATTCTATGAGTATTGTATGAGTGCACGATGGCATCAAGACATGTGTCCGACATCTTGTGAGATTTTAAATTCTTCCAGATCGGACGCACACTCACTACTACCATCTAAAAATCTGGTCATTAGCTGGAGGGGGTATTGCTTCCAACAGTGACGACACATCAAAAGTATTTAATTGTCTGTAAAGGCTTTGTGTTGACCTGAGGACATGAAACACATTGTATTAACACAAGTTCTTCCTTGAATTGTTCAGAATAAATTAAATATATATTATTAAAATTAAAACTGTAATTCTGGATGAGTAAAAGGAAGAAGAGAGAAGGGAGTAAAAAAGACGAACAAACATAAGATTTTAATATTGCTGAATTAAAGTTGTTCAAAATGTCCGTTTATATGACATTAATATAATGATGATAAAGCTCCTCTTACAACTCAGTACCAATATTATAAAGTAAAGTTTATTAATTAGTCACAAATAGGCTTACATTAACACTGCAATGAAGTTACTGTGAACATCCCCTAGTCACCATACCCTGGCACCTGTTTGGGTACACTGAGCGAGAATTTAGCATGGCCAATGCACCTAATCAGCACATCTTTGGACTGTGGGAGGAAACGGGAGCACCTGAAGGAAACCCACACAGACATGGGGAGAACGTGCAAACTCCACACAGACAGTGACCCAAGCCAGGAATCGAACCTGGGTCCCTGGCGCTGTGAGGCAGCAGTGCTAACCACTGTGCCACTGTGCCGCCCTGACATTACTAATTACCAATACTAAGACAGTTTGCAGTGTAGCCGTACAAAATAAATCTTTGAAAACTGGTCAGCGCAGGTGGCACGGAATTTTCTGGACCTGCTACCACATTAATGGTTACATTAAGTTGGCAGAGTCAAGGTCTATTAGAAGGGATAACTTTAATAAATGGTCGGTCTTTGTTCAATACTTTTCTCAACATTTTCCGATCAAGGAGTGGTGATTGGGAGTATTGATGGAAATGTGACGTTGCTCATTTTCAGAATATACCTGCAGTGTGGGCTAACACCATTAAGCATTTATATGTTATTAAAAGATGTGGCATCAGAAGGAACTTGAATATTTCCTTCTCCTTTCCCAACCCCCATACTCAAGCCCTTGTTATCTATTTGCTTAGTTGCACCTGTGAGATTATGAATGCCACAGAGTTGATCTTTGCTTCTTGAGCCAGTCATATCACCTGTTTTACGTCAAGAATGTGAGCCTATGCCAAGTGGCTGCCTATAAAACAAGGTGCAGAGTATTGCACTATGCATTCTCTGTTCCCTACTGCAGTGTGCACAACTATTACAGAGTACTGCAAAAATGAACGCTCAGCTTATGAAAGTCTTTGCAGCTATTTGCATAGCTTCAATTCTTTTGAGCAGCCAGGTATGTAACATTTCAAATTACAATCTTGCAGGAGATCATGTAATGAGGTTATGAAATGAAACATGTAGCAGTTATTTGTATTACAGTTATTTTATTGAGACAAGGTTAAGAATCCTTGCTACAGTCCCGAAACCTGAGTTCATGCCTGAGGTCTCACATGGAAAGATTCAAATCATCACTGTGACATCAGTAGCACCCAGATCCGTCAGGCAGGAAAGGTGGAGGGCAGGTCATTCTGGTGGTGCCTCCTCATGGCAGCTGGTGAATGAGCTGAAGCCTGGGAGCAAGTTGCCTTCCTAAGTTTCAGCTGGACTGCAATATACAGTGAATTTCAGCAATGCAAGTTTCCTGAGTCAACAAAGGTGGTTTATCTTTGGAAAAGTAGGGCGGCAATAGTTTTGCATTGCACTGCGAAGAGATTGTGCATCCACTGCTCTCCTGCACTGATCTAAGCCATTATGGTAACCACATTTCAAGCTGTTATTACCTTCTTAACTATAGCACATACATATTGATTGTGTGTCTTCGTGCTTGAGTGGAAAAGGTGACAGTAGTTTGTGAATTATGGCAAATGATAGCTTAAAAGCCATTTACTGGAGAAAATATACCTCCTAAAATGTTATTAACGTCTATTAAGCTGCTGAGTCCGTAGGGATTATTCTGCATATTGTGTCTGTGGCAGTTTTTTGCTCAATCAATCCAAATCTACTCTTGTTGCATTGTTGTCACTCGTTTCACAGTTTCAGCTGGTATGCCTGTGCGGACTGGTGCTCACAGGCATTTTGATATAGTCAGTTCCAGATCTCAGACCTATGCTTGGAATGAAGGAAAATCATCAGGTTATTTTCTCCAGTCCATACAACTATTGGTAGAATGAGGAGGTTGAGAACTGTTTCCCACCAGTTAATGTGTGTGGGAGACCCAATCAGAAAAAGTCAAAAAAAGAGAAGAGAGAAAGATAATTAGAAACACTTAACAGTCATTGATTAATGACTTTTGAGTTACACAGTAGGATATAATATTGTTGTATCTAAGCTACTGGATGATTTCCGTGTCATTATTAATAATGCTACTCTGGGCTTTTCTCCTAGGCTGATTGCGCCTCTATAGGGCAAGTGAAGACTGTGCTGCAGAGAGTCCGAAGAATGACTCCTCTCTGGAGATGGATCACTTACAGACCCCTTGGGTCCCCTTGCATGAGCAATAATGAATGCAGCTCCAAATACTGCAGGTAAACAAGGCAGATACACAGAAGAATCCATCGTGCAGAAAGAGGCCCAAGGCCATTCAGCCCATTGAGTCTTCATAACTCTCTAAAGGGTCATCTTACCCAGGCCCACCTCTCCTGCCCTATCCCCACAACCCCATGCATTTAGCATTGCTAATCCACCTAACCTGCACATGTTGGGACACTAAGGGGCAATTTTGCATAACCCACACATCTTTGGACTGTGGGAAGAAACCGGAGCACCCATAGGGAGCCCATGCAGGCCCAAGGGGAATGTGTAAACTCCACACAGATGGTCCCCAAAGCCGGATTGTTCCCGGGTCCCTGGCGCTGTGAGGCAGCAGTGCTAACCACTGTGCCACCGTGACGACCAAATTGAAAATGTGGAAAACTAATAAAGTGTAAACTAAAAGAAGCAAAGGAAAATTCAAACAGCCAGCAAATGTGTAACTATTTCCCTTTTATAATTTAGAGATGATAGGAATTAAGATGATCACATATTTCTTTTAAATATTTTAAATAATTAAGGAAACACTGTATTGGATTTACAGGCAAAACAATTTCTACTTTAGTTTAAACTCTCACCCAAGAATTGTCTTGTTTTTGCAGAAAGAAGCGCTGTTCCTTGATTGTCTATGAAGACTGATTATCATCCAAAGTTTTTGTAAAGAATCACTCTCAAAAACAGTCATGTAAATGAACTTTGACCAGTGTATTTATTGTAAATAATCTTTGGGCAATGTCCTTGTGTAAATTACTTTCTAGTCGACGTTCTCTTGTAAATGAATTGTGTACAGTATTGATTGTAAATACATATTTATGTGTATATATGTCAAACTGAGGTTGAATAAAATGTCCAAATGTGTGAAGAACAGTAGAATCAACTGTTTTCATTTCCAGTACACTAAAATCCATATATTGGTAACACTATCATGCATTAGGTGATTGTAATCAATATGTATCACTGTTATGTCTGTCATTTTTACTTGTTCAAAAGATGTGTTGCAACCTTCCCCAGCTGGTCACAACAAACACAGTTGGAACCGGGTTATTCTTCAATAAAAAGTATATGCATATTTATAAATCAAAAATATTTTCTCTTTGCATTGTATACTATCTGTATAGTATATGTGAGATTGATCCATGGACACTGCTTCTTCATTCCCGTGTAAAGTGCCTGGTTATAAATTAGTGGTCTTATTGAAATCAGGAGGAGGCTCTTGAGAGGGGAGATGGTGGTGCAATGGTATCGTCACTGGACTAACAATCCAGAGACCCAGGGGACTCGGGTTTGAATCCCACCACGCAGATGTTGAAATTTAACTTCAATAAAAATCTGGAATCAGAAGTCTAAAGATAACTCATTGTTGATTGTTGTAAAAACCCATCTGGTTCACTAATGCCCCTTTGGGGAAGGAAATCTGCTGTCCTTACCTGGTCTGGCCTACATGTGACTCCAGACCCACAGCAATGTGTTTGACTCTTAACTGCCCCTTTGAAAGGGCCTAGCAAGCCACTCAATTCAAGGGCAATTAGGGATGGGCAATCAATGCTGGCCCAGTCAATGATGCCCAGATCCATCAAAAAAAATAAAAGAGTTGCCCATCTGAGGAATTACTGGAAAAGAAGCATTCAACTCTCTAAAGGGCAGCAAGGTGGTGGTTATTCACTAAACATTCGCCAAATTCAATGGTGTTTTGCAGTAAATAAATGTGTGCCTTCCAATTCCTCATACCAGTGCATTATATATTCACCCCCTGTTTTTTTTTACGTTGACCCTCCCAGTACATCAGCAGTTACAGAGACATGATTCAATATATTTAAAACAAAGATTGCAAGGGATCAGCGATGCTCGAGTGAAACTATATGAGTGGGAAGAATTCTGTGAAAATCAAAGGGAAATGACTTCAGTAAGATGGATTGAGTCACTCGGCTAACAGCCGAAATAAACAGCACTATGGCCTGAATAATTCGCTGCATTTCTGCATTGTGCTGCTAAAGAGGCCGGAGTGGCACTTTAAATTACAGGTCGTGGCCTTAATCTGAGTCACAGCTGATAAGCTCCAATCTCAGATATCCTCTACTACGCTGATTGGATTCTCTCAGTCGATGGCCCAGAAACTACCCAGCACTCAGCACTCGTAATTGGCCCAACTGCCACTTTATTTGGTGTCGTTGGCAGTTTCGAGTCTGAAAGGCAGCCATTTTATTCAACCCTATATCTGTGAAGGGAGACAAAGTGCAATACTGCTGGATATGCAATCGTCTACAGTTTCAAAGTTGATTTTTTAAAAAACGTCATAGCTAGGGTGTAGTGAAAGGTCAACTTAGCTCCAGATAGGTCTATTCAAAAGTCTGATGACAGCAGGGAAGAAGTTGTCTTGAGTCAGTTGGTACTTGACCTCAGACTTTTGTATCTTTTTCCCCGACAGAAGGAGGTGGAAGAAAGTATGGCCGGTCTGCATGGGGTCCTGAATTATGCCGGCTGCTTTTCCGAGGCAGTGCGAAGTATAGACAGAATCAATGGATGGGAGGCTGGTTTGCGTGATGGACTGGGCTTAGTTCACGACCCTTTGTAGTTTCTTGCGGTCTTGGACAGAGCAGGCACCATACTAAGCTGTTATACAACCAGAAAGAATGCTTTCTATGATGCATCTGTAAAAGTCAGTGAGAGTCATAGCTGACATGCCAAATTTCCTTAGTCTTCTGAGAAAGTAGAGGCGTTGGTGGGCTTTCTTAACTGTAGTGTCAGCATGGGGTGGGTGGAACCATGAGTCAAAGGGCTGCTGATTAGTTTTTAACAAGAAAAAAAATCAATTAAACATGAAAAGGTAATGACACAATGGCCCCAACTTCCATCCCAAATCCCAGCATATGCAGATCGCACACGCACATTGACACTATAGCAAAGTCCCGATACATGGACATGTGCGCTAAAAATGCATCATGTTCAAACATCTGGTTCGGTTTTTTTTTTAAAAATAGCTGTTGAAATTGAAGCACTGCGCTGAAACACCTCAATGAAAAGTGACAGGACAGCACTAACCTCACTTACTTGCCCTAATGATAGGTCAGTATTTATACTTTTTTTTGGCACACATTTTTACTATTGTAGTTGCAGCGAACAGAGGCAGCAGACACATGGGAGGGATTCTTTAGGTGGATTAATTTTTTTTGTAAATGTGTTTAAAAGATATTTACAATATATGTAATTCATAGAAAGTGGAAGACATTTTTAAAATTTGTTTTACAACTTTGTCATGACATTCTGTTTCATATGTAACAAAATGGCTTTGAAATGTCTGTAATAAGTTTCAGTTGGATTTTAAGCAGTGTTGTTCATCCCAATTTGAAAAGTCTCCCTGATGCAATGTTGATCCTTAGAAGCCTCTCTCGTGAGTTTGATGTGCGATGAAACGCGTTCTGCATTTACAATGGGAAATATGCAACTAGGTTATTTGAAATACTTTAGGAAAGTATAATCCTTAATGTTGACATATGCAAGCCTCCTGTAAACTGATGTGAACACTCTCTCTGATATGTATTGCAGAATCCAGTGCAGATTGAAAACTTGATCGAGATAACCTGACCGCTGCTGCTTATCATAGAATCCTACAGTGCAGGAGGCGGCCATTCAGCCCATCAAGTCTGCATTGACCACCATCCCACCCAGGCCCTATCCATAACCCTATGTATTTATCCTAGCTAGTCCCCCTGACACTAAGGTGCAATATAGTATGGCCAATCCACCTAACCTACACATCTTTGGACTGTGGGAGGAAGCTGGAGTACCTGGAGGAAACCCACGCAGACATGGAGAGAACGTGCAGATTCCACACAGACAGTGACCCAAGCTGGGAGTCGAACCAGGGTCCCTGGCACTGTGAGGCAACAGTGCTCACCACTGTGCCTCGCTGAGCTTGTAAAATTAATGATATGTCTGTCCCTCCCTCTCTCCCTCATTTTCTTCCATCCCTCCATCATTCCCTTCCCAACTTCACTCATTCCTTTTCCTCCTTCCCCTCCTGGTTAACAAAAAGACAACTGAACCATTTTATTCGATTAAAAAATATTTTATTGCAAGAAATTTGGAAAGGTTGTAGTTATTAGACAAAATGTCATACTGCATCTGCTAATGTTAAACGTCAAGTTAAATGTCAACATGGTATCAACGTTTTGTACTTATAACATTTTGGTTAATAAATGTTTTACATTAAAGTTTACGAAATTCTACAAATAATTTAGTGAAACATCAGAACATTAAAATTTGAAATTCCACAAATAGGCCTCATTGAGACATAAAACACAACATTTAAATAGAAGATAATTATAACTGAATAACATAATTGAAATAATCAGAGGAAATATACGACTGATGAACACAAATAAAATAAACAGATGTTACACCACACATCTTACAGCAAGAACAAGCTAGCTGCACAGAACAATTAAAAAAAAGAGCAGCCATAACAGGAGGGGCTGGTTGAGGTAGAGGTAGCAGTGTTGAAGGGAGAGGAGAGGGACCCCATTTCCTCCTGCGTCACCCCCGGATGCTTTCCGTCCATGTGCGGTAACCTCCTGCATCCTTGATGGCACTGCATCTGTAACTGTAAACACAAAGTTACATTATAATATAGTGCAGATTTAAATAGTATTTTCATAGATTTAAAACAAACAAAACCTAAGTCCACTTAAAATATTAAATGATCATAATCTTCAATCATGGAAGATAAAATATAAAATTATACTTGTCATTGTCTGTTTAAAGGAAAGAACAAAAACAAAAAAAACCCTTCACCATCCAAGACAAAGCAATCTGATTGGTTGGCATCACATCCACTTCCTCCACCACTGACGCTCAGTAGCACTAGTGTGTACTATCTACAAGATGCATTGCAGAAGTTCACCAGCGATCCTTAGACAGCACCTTTCAAACCCACGGCCACCTCCACCTAGGTGGACAAGGGCAACAGACATGGGAATACCACCACCTGCAAGTTCCCCTCCAGGCCACTCACCATCCTCACTTGGAAATATATCGCCGTTCCTTTGCAGTCGCTGCGTCAAAATCCTGGAATTCCCTAACCCACAGCACGTGGACTGCAGCGTTTAAAGACGGCAGCTCACCACCACCTTCTAAAGGGCAACTAGGGACGGGCAATAAATGCTGGCCAGCCAGCGATGTCCATGTCCCACTATTGAATAAAAAATATATAATAGCTGACAGATATGTTGCTTCCTCTAACTTGAATACAAGGCTGCTGTTTAAATCTCTGCTCTTAATGGGAATTCCTTTTATTTTCCCAATCAGAAGGGGGTGTCCTCACTGCTCGAGCTTGCACAGACTGGTAGAAACGGAAGTTTCTTTGCTTTCTTTGAATGCAGGTATGTACTTTTTACTCTTAGTATCAATGGGCCATGGCTTCCTGCTGTTAAATGGAAATTATGGGGCCAATACTTCTTTACTCCCCCTCCCTCCCCTTAGCTTAACAAATACACACATTTTAAGATTAATACGGATTATAAAGTATATCTTAAGCTACAATTGTCGCAATAACACAAAGCCTTTTTAAACACACAAGCCAGTTGTGGCAAACAGACAGTCTGTTCTGAACCCAAGTAAATGTCTGTGGATTTCTTCTCAAAATCCCCCCAGATGATTCTTATACCGCAAGCCACCTTGTCTCACTTGATCAACTCTGGTATCCACACGAATGATATCAAATTCCGCTTTCAAATAAGACACTTTCAAATCTTCTTTAAACCAATGCTTTCTTTCAACTGAGCCCTTCAACGATTCACTGACATGTTTTACACCCCCTTCAGGAATTTAGTCTTCACAGTGGCTTGATCTATCAAATCCCAGGCAATATTAAAATGGCATCAAACTTTCGATTTATCTCTGAAGTCGGCTTTCCAACTTTAAATCTGGTTATTGCAGCTGTCTCTTTAACTCCGTATCCTCAACTCGGCCCATCTTTACTGAACAGTTCTCTGCTCTAGTACCTTTAGCCTCAGGTTTCTTACGACATTTCTTTCTGTCCCTATTCCTTGGTTATCCAGACTTGTATCTGGACCTTTGGGAAGTCTGCCTCTTTGCAGCTCCTTTGTCCTGTCCAGCTTGTCTTTTCCTGGTAGAGTTGAGATGTTCCCTGGTGTCTCATCTCCAACAGCAAACAAATTCAGCTAAAACTAAATTCAAAAAAGCCTTTCTACCTTAAAAGAGCCCCCAGTTGCTAAGCAATGACCACATGCTTCTGCCAACCTATTTACTTTTCATACCATAACCCTCTAAGCACAAGAGAAGCACAGTTGGCACTGCACACACACCCCTTTGCCCAGTGTCAATCTAACCATAGATAGGTATACACAAACATTAAATCAAACACATCAAACTATAACTTATTTCTAACGTTTACCAATACAAATCTAGATCCCTTAAAACTATTTTGTTTCCCTGGCACAAGGAAATGGCAGACTTTGAACAAGTGTTTTGTATCTGTCTTTGCAGTAGCAGACAATAAAAGCATCCCAATAATGGTAGAAAATCAAGGTGTAAAAGGAGAGAGGAAGTTATAATGACCACGATGACTAGAGAAAAAGTACCGGGAAAAATTAATAAGACTAAAGGCCAACAAGCCCCTTGTGCCGGGTGGCCAGCCGAGATAGTGGATGCATTAGTTGTAATCTTCCAAAATTCTGGAAATGTCCCAGCAGATTGGAAAACTACAAATGCAAAGACCCTATTCAAGAAAGGAGGAAGACAGAAAACAGGAAACAATAGGCCAGTTAGCCTATTGTCAGTGGGAAAATATTTTAAAAATCATGATTAGAATCCATTATTGAAGTAGCAGCAGCCCGGCAGAAAATGTAATACAATCAGAGAATCCTACAATGCAGGAGGAGGCCATTCGGCCCATTGAGTCTGCACCGGCCACAATCCCACCCAAGCCCTATCCCCATGCATTTACCTTAGCTTATTCTCCGACAATAAGGGAGAATTTAGCACGGCCAATTCACCTAACCCCTGCACATCTTTGGACTGTGGGAGGAAACCGGAGGAAACCCACGTAGACACGTGGAGAATGTGCAAACTCCACACAGACAGTGACCCAAGTCAGGAACCGAACCCAGGTTCCTGGAGCTGTGAGGCACCGAATCAACATAGTTTTGTGAAAGGGAAATCATGTTGACAAATTTGCTGGAAAATGAAGCTATTCATTTGCAGGGCGGGTAAAGGGGAAGTAGTTGATGTAATGTGTTTGGATTTCCAAAAAGCATTCAATAAGGTGTCACATGTTATTATACAGGAACTCATGGTGTTGGAGTAATATATTTGCATGGAGAACTGGCTAACAAATTGGAAAGTGTCAGGATAAATGGGTCATTTGCAGGTTGACAAATTGTAACTAGTGGAGTGCCTCAAGGCTCAGTGCTGGGATCTCAAATATTTACAATCTGTATTAATATCTTAGACGAAGGGACAGAATGCACTGTAGCCAAACTTGATAGATAGATGGGAAAGCATTTTTGAGGAGGGCACAAAGATTTTGAAAAGGATATAAATAGGTTAAGAAAATGGGCAAAAAATTTGGCAGATGGAACACAATGTTGGGAAATGAGGTTATTAACTTTAGCAGGAAGAAAACAAAATTTTATTTAAATGAAGACTGTTGCTTGCTGCTGCACAGGAGGACCTGGGCATCCTCATACACAAATCACAAAGTTAGCATGTAGGTACTGCAATTAAAGACAAATTGAATGTTGCCTTTGAATGGTTTTGTAGAAGTTACCCTGCTTAAAGTGGTTTTAATTCTAACTTTTTCCTGGGTAACTATTGGGGTTGCCTAGTCAGAACCATCCGAAGTTCGCGATTTTAGATCACATTTTTGGACGGTTCTCAGCAGGGCAATTGCTATGCAAACTTAACTTGTGAACCTCTGAAGGGGATTACCCACACATCTTTGGGATAGCCTCGCAATCCATTGCAGAACTAAGTAGTTAGGCTCTGTATCTTTAAAATAAATCCTAGCAACATTACACAGAGTAGTTAGGATCTGGAATGCACAACCCGAGTGTGGTGGAAACAGATGCAGTCGGGGCTTTTATAATCAATCCATGATATCCACACTGATCTCAATCTGGCCATGATCATTTCCATTGGGGCTTTCAGCTGCCCAGACCCAAGGCTCTGGAACTCCTTCCCTAAACCTCTTTGCCTATCTTTGGTCCTTAACACATTCCTTAAAATCTATCTCCTTGACCAAACTTTTGGCTATCTGTCCTAATATTTGCATGTGGCTTGGTGTATATGTTTTATAATGCACCTTTGGAAAACGTTAGGAAGTTTTATTACATTAATAGTGTCCGAGTGTTGCTTTTTTACAGGGGACCCAGATAATAACAAGTGCTGATCTGCACCTTGTTCACTTTACAATAGGCTTCCATTACTTATTTCATCTTTATTTCAAATATGGAATTACCAGTAGCTTTCTTGGTAGCTGTCACCCATATCATGAATTTTCACGATATTTCACGAGTGGGTACAAATCCCACTCCCAGGGCATGAGCCCAAGTATCTAGATACTCTAGTGCACTACTGAGGGAATGCTGCATGTCTGAGGTGTTATCTTTCAATTAAACCAAGGCTACATCTCCCTGCCCAGGGTGAATGCAAAGATCCCATGGCACTACTTCAAAGGAGGGTAGGAGAGTCATGCCTGATGTCATGGCCAATACATATCCCTCAATCAACATCGGAAAAGCAGATTATCTGCTCATCATCACGTTGCTGTTTAAACGAGTTTGCTGTGCATAAATTAGCTGCCACATTTTCTACAACTTCTAAAGTTATTTCATTGGCTATAGCTTGGAGATATTTACTGGTTGTGAAGTGTGCTATATAAATGCAAGTCTTTCTTTTCCCCCAGTTGATCTCCTGTGATTGGTTCATGCATCTGCAGCACAGTTCTAAAGTTCAGCTTCTAACCTGGCATAACTTCTGGAAAGCACTGCTCAGGAACTCCCTCTGAGATCACAACTAATTGTAATCATTTAAAATTACTTTACATTCTCATTTTGAGTCACACCTAGTCCCATTACAAGTAGATACAACAAAAGTTGCAGTCTCTTTACGTTAGAACATAGAACATAGAACATTACAGCGCAGAACAGGCCCTTCGGCCCACGATGTTGCACCGACCAGTTAAAAAAAAACTGTGACCCTCCAACCTAAACCAATTTCTTTTCGTCCATGAACCTATCTACGGATCTCTTAAACGCCCCCAAACTAGGCGCATTTACTACTGATGCTGGCAGGGCATTCCAATCCCTCACCACCCTCTGGGTAAAGAACCTACCCCTGACATCGGTTCTATAACTACCCCCCCTCAATTTAAAGCCATGCCCCCTCGTGCTGGATTTCTCCATCAGAGGAAAAAGGCTATCACTATCCACCCTATCTAAACCTCTAATCATCTTATATGTTTCAATAAGATCCCCTCTTAGCCGCCGCCTTTCCAGCGAAAACAATCCCAAATCCCTCAGCCTCTCCTCATAGGATCTCTCCTCCATACCAGGCAACATCCTGGTAAACCTCCTCTGCACCCTCTCCAAAGCCTCCACATCCTTCCTGTAATGTGGGGACCAGAACTGCACACAGTACTCCAAGTGCGGCCGCACCAGAGTTGTGTACAGTTGCAACATAACGCTACGACTCCTAAATTCAATCCCCCTACCAATAAACGCCAAGACACCATATGCCTTCTTAACAACCTTATCTACTTGATTCCCAACTTTCAGGGATCTATGCACACATACACCTAGATCCCTCTGCTCCTCCACACTATTCAAAGTCCTCCCGTTAGCCCTATACTCAACACATCTGTTATTCCTACCAAAGTGAATTACCTCACACTTCTCCGCATTAAACTCCATCCGCCACCTCTCGGCCCAACTTTGCAACCTGTCTAAGTCTTCCTGCAAACTACGACACCCTTCCTCACTGTCTACCACACCACCGACTTTGGTGTCATCAGCAAATTTGCTAATCCACCCAACTATACCCTCATCCAGATCATTAATAAATATTACAAACAGCAGTGGCCCCAAAACAGATCCCTGAGGTACACCACTTGTAACCGCACTCCATGATGAATATTTACTATCAACCACCACCCTCTGTTTCCTATCCGCTAGCCAATTCCTGATCCAATTTCCTAGATCACCCCCAATCCCATACATCTGCATTTTCTGCAGAAGCCTACCATGGTGAACCTTATCAAACGATACAATTCATGATCAATATTTAAATATCCTGTTGTGTTAGCTGTGGCTTGTTGGGAGCATCCGTGCCTGTGTCGGGAGGTTTTGAGACCCACTCCAGAGATTTGAGCATAAACAGTAAATAGTAGGTGCTGTACTTCTAGACAGCCGTAAGTGAAAAACATGGTTGGAGAAAATAATAGGACAAATCTCCAAGACCTGATGAGTTTGCACCTTAGGGTAAAAAGAGTGAGGAGATTCAAGATGCATTTTAGCCATAATTTTTCAAAGACTCCAGATTTGGAAATTGTGGTTTTGGATTGGGCAATTGCAAATATTAAACTGTTATTTAAGAGGAGATATAAAAACAATACATTCTCGATGTCAATTGTGCACAATTGCCGAATTGTCATACAGTGACTGAGCACTTGGAACAAGTATGATTAATGGTCAAATAATTAGACCAAAGAGGAAAAAAGCCTGTGTGAAGGACTCTGGATTCTGCTAGGACTCACGTTTTGTTCATAAATTCAGCACACCGCTTAGATTGGATTAGGTTGGGTGCCTTCAATCCCGAGGGACTTTCAACTATTACTTTAAAGTTAGAACTCGAGATGTTGCAGAGGAGACATTATATGGAAGCGCATAATATTTAATTTAGAAAAACAGAATACAATACAGCAGAACAAAACTGAGTTGTGAAGGACAAATTTAGAGCAACATGTCAGGCAATATTTCTTTACCTGGAGCGTGACCAATAAAATGGAAGTTGAGGCCATGACACATGACTAATTTAACAGCCAGATGCTGTAATGGGAAAATGATGGTATTTGCATTCTGGAAACAGGAAATCAAGAGCAGTTTTCATTAAAATCTGCCTTCGGCTTATCAAAAATCAACCTCAGATGAAAAAAAAAACATTTAGATGATTAAAGAGAATGGTGAAGACAAAGAACAAAGAAAATTACAGCACAGGAACAGGCCCTTCGGCCCTCCAGGCCTGCACCGACCATGCTGCCTGACTTAACCAAAACTCCCTAACCTTCAGGGGACCATATCCCTCTATTCATGTAGTTGTCAAGACCTCCCCTAAAAGTTACTACCGTATCCGCTTCCATTACCTCTCCTGGCAACAAGTTCCAGGCACCCACTACTCCGTAAAAAATCTGCCTCATACACCTCGTACAGTCCAAAGATGTGCGGGTTAGGTTGATTGGCCAGGTTAAAAAATTGCCCCTTAGAGTCCTGGGATGCGTAGGTTAGAGGGATTAGTGGGTAAAAAATATGTGGGGATAGGGCGTGGGTGGGATTGTGGTCGGTGCAGACTCGATGGGCCGAATGGCCTCCTTCTGCACTGTAGGGTTTCTATGATTCTATCTCCTTTAAACCTTGCCCCATACACCTTAAATCTATGCCCCCTAGTAATTGACTCTTCCACCCTGGGAAAAAGCTTGACTATCCACTCTGTCCATGCCTCTCAATCTTGTAGACTTCTTTCAGGTCTCCCCTCAACCTCCATCGCTCCAGTGAGAACAAACCAAGTTTCTCCAATCTCTCCTCATAGCTAATGCCCTCCATACCACGCAATATCCTCGTAAATCTTTTCTGTACCCTCACCAAAGCCTCCACATCCTTCTGGTAGTGTGGCGACCTGAATTGAACACTATATTCCAAGTTAAAGTTCTATAAAGCTGCAACATGACTTGCCAATTTTTAAACTCAATGCCCCGGCCGATGAAGGCAAGCATGCTGTATGCCTTCTTGACTACCTTCTCCACCTGCATTGTCACTTTCAGTGACCTGTGTACCTGTACACCCAGATCCTTTTACCTATCAATACTCTTAAGGATTCTTCCATTTACTGTATATTTCCTATCTGTATTAGACTTTCCAAAATACATTACCTCACATTTGTTCAGGTTAAACTCCATCTGCCATCTCTCCGCCCAAGTCTCCAACTGATCTATATCCTGCTGTATCCTCCGATGGTCCTCATCGCTATCTGAAAATCTACCAACCTGACTGTCGTTCGCAAACTTACTAATCAATCCAGTTACATTTTCCTCCAAATCATTTATATATATTACAAACAGTAAAGGTCCTAGCACTGGTCTCTGAGGAACACCACTTGTCACAGCCCTCCATTCAGAAACGGACCCTTCCACTACTACCCGGTCTTCTTTGACCGAGCTAGTTTTGTATCCACCTTGCCAGCTCACCTCTGATCCCATGCGACTTCACCTTCTGCACCAGTCTGCCATGAGGGACCTTGTCAAAGGCCTTACTGAAGTCCATGTAGACAACATCCACTGCCCTACCATCAATCATCTTCATCACTTCCTCGAAAAACTCAATCAAGTTCGTGAGACACGACCTCCCCTTCACAAAACCATGTTGCCTCTCACTAATACGTCCACTTATTTCCAAGTGGGAATAAATCCTATCTCGAAGAATCCTCTCCAATAATTTCCCTACCACTGATGTAAGGCTCACCGGCCTGTAATTAACTGGATTATTCTTGCTATCCTTCTTAAAC
Organism: Mustelus asterias; assembly: GCF_964213995.1. Lineage (NCBI taxonomy): Eukaryota > Metazoa > Chordata > Chondrichthyes > Carcharhiniformes > Triakidae > Mustelus > Mustelus asterias. Next base: position 24,758,175 of record NC_135816.1, on the reverse strand, counting down.
AAAGGAACAACATTGGCTATTCTCCAATCCTCTGGGACCCCCACTGTAGCCAGTGAGGATATGAATATTTCTCTCAAGGCCCCAGCAATTTCCTCCCTTCCTTCTCTCAGTATTCTGGGGTATATCCCATCAGGCCCTGGGGACTGGTCTACTTTAATGTTTCTCAAGAACCCCAATACCTCCTCCTTTTTGATCTCAACATGACTCAAACTATCTACACATCCTTTCCCAGACTCATCATCCACCAAATCCTCCTCTTTGGTGAATACTGACGCAAAGTACTCATTTATTACCTCGCCCATTTCCTCTGGCTCCACGCATAGATTCCCTCCCTTGTCCTTGAGTGGGCCAACCCTCTCCCTGGCTACCCTCTTGCTCTTTATATATATGCAAAAAGCCTTGGGATTTTCCTTAATCCTGCTGGCAAATGCTTTTTCATGACTCCTTTTAGCCCTTCTTACACCTTGCTCAAGTTTCTTTCTACTTTCCTTGTATTCCACACTTGCTTCGTGTGTTCCCAGCCTCCTAGCTTTGACAAATGCTTCCTTTCTCTTTGACTAGGCTCACAATATCTCTCGTTATCCAAGGTTCCCAAAACTTGCCATACTTATCCTTCATCCTTCAAAAGACATTTAAACATCACATTTTCTAACTCTTTAATGTGTGCGCGCGTGCATGGGTGGGAGGAGGGGAGAAGAGAGAAACATTTCAGCAATGTAGCTTGATGGGAAGACTGCAGCCTTCACATGCATGGTAGCACGGATGCAATAAAAACAAAGACTAGTCAGCATTTGAAAAGTTTATTAAAGAAAAAGCTCACTGGAAGTTCACTAAAGTTAACAATTTTGCATTATACAAAGCAGACCTACTTTCCTGACAGAATAATTAACAAGAATCTGAGTGTTTTTTTTTATACACAGTAAATACGTGAATCCCATTTTCCTTAAAAATATGCAACTTGTGGCTGAAGTTGAAAAATACAGAGCGGAGCTGCAACAATCTAGATTTGCTAGAAACCCTTTTCCATTATGATGGAAATATATAATATTCTTTACAGAAGCCCAAAGTTCAGGTTATACAATGCTTTACTTGCCATAACCACATTATTTTACAAATACTTCCCAATGCAAATGCGTCATATCTGAGACAATCTTGACCCTGCAGTACTCTTTGTAGAGTCAAAGTACTGTATACTGCAAAAGATGGCACTATGTTAGAGAGCAACCTCATCCACAGTTATAAAGCTTTTACTCACTGAGTTCACTATTCACCTCCATTTGTATAAGTCAACGTAAGCAAGTGTTATAAATCATAAGCAAACAAGTTACTTGGAACATATTTAAAAGAAAATTAGAATTAAAAATAGTCCATTTCCCATAAACTCTAAAAAGGTACATTGTGTAAGGTACATTTTGTAAGTTACATAAACTAAATTATATTAACTAATTGTATTTAGTAATACATTTATTTGATGGGGATAACACTCCATGAACTTATATTGTTCAATTAAAATACAGGCAGTTACTCTGAGGACCTCCAAAACAATGAAAAATGCTAGCATTCAAGTTACTTCATTTTTTCTTCCATTATTGGTACAGACAATTTGTTTTTAGGTGGGTTGGGGAAGAGAAGAAATATTAAACAATCTAGCAATCAACTGAACATTGTGTGAATAACTTTGCAAAGAAATAAAACGTTAATTTTCAGGAAATCCTCCAAATTAAAATCGAAAAAGCCACAGGCAAATTGAGAACAATGGTGAGGTATAAACACTGATCAGAACATGTTTAAATAATATTATAGGAACATATAAAAGTCAGCTGCATACTAAAGTGTTCATAGTTATCACTTCCCTTTAAATTTATTTAAAATGTTTTCTGTCATTTTATATCTGAATGTTCAATGTGTTTTGACGAATTGGTCTATAGCACTAGACTGGAAAGAAACAAAAAATACTCTGTAGAAGCTAAATGAGGAGAAGATAGTTTCCAGTAAATTTTGTTCATCTTTGGATTCTGAAAATGAAAGTACAAACCATAGGGAGGCATTAAATGCAAACAGCTTGTTAAAAGGTCTAGATGACCTAGACATCTACAGTAATAAATACTATAAAATATTATAAGGTCAGTTATTTCTATCAAATAAACATTTATAATTAGAAATGCACATTACATTAAAAAACTTTTGATACTTTATGCGCAGACATCGTATCAAACACAAACCTATTACACACCTTCAGTATTAACATCACATACACATAGCTCAAGACGACAACGGTAAAGATTGAAACCATTTTGGAATTCGGCTGAATGACAACGTTTGAGGATCTCTCTAGATACCACTGGACAGGAAGACTGCTAGTTAGTGGTTCAACGGGCATTCCATGTGGTTCAATACATTTAGCAGTTTCTACAGAATGGACACTGGAAAATACATTACAGATTACTTTGCAGGTATTAGTTTATAACAAGTGGCTCTCTCATTTTTGATTACACCAAGTATTATTTGTTTGACTTCTCCAAAGTTTGCCACCAACACAAAGGCATTTCGGCAGTAACAGATGTGAGGAAAAGTATGGTTGCTGAGCTGTTCCATCCAGCTCCATTATGAAACTCTTAAGAATATGAACGGTTGCCATTTTAAGTTTTAAAAAATATATTCCTGTCTATTCCCAATGTTAAAAAATTCCCTGTTCTTAATTCATGGTGCTGCAGAGGCCGATTGTTACATCGGGCATACCTTACACAATCAGGCTGGTCCTTCCACATCAAGCATATTGGAAACATTCAACAATAAGAAGTTTTTCTGGGAAAAGGGAAAGTAAGCCTCCGCAATTCATTCACATTCTATCACATCCACGTACTCGCAATACTGATGTCACTTCAAAGTAGATTGGTGGATTTTCTGCAGGAAATCCATTTTGCAATATTTAAAAGCAGCTAAACAGAAAACATCTTTAGAATGTGCCTCCCAAAATAAAAAATAAATATATAAATAAGATGGCCTGATTTAGATTAATAACCCACCCAAATAAATTTCCTTTGTGTTTTAAACTACTTATACATTTGCTGATTGTGGTCTAATCATCATAAAGCTAGAATATGGCAAGTATACAATTTCCTGTTTTTAAAACTTGGCAGAATAGTTTTAAAACAAAAACTTTCAACATGGTAAATATTTCTAGACCAAAGTTAATTAGATTTAAAACAAAGTTACAGTAAAATAGACTATTTTAGGCTGCTATATTTCTCCAGTTCATCTGGCTGCAGATTACAAGAATGCTTGCACTCTGCACCCCCACCCACCCCCTCCAAATATTTTGTTTAGTCGCAGAAATTATTTCCCACACTAGTGTAATCATTTTAGAGTGACATAGATATCTGGCAGTTGTAGACACAAACTATACCAACATTCAACAGCACAACATGACCCGAGATGGGGAAGACAACTCGAATTAGCTTTCTTCAAAATTACATCATTACACAGCCTTAATGCTTGATGTAGCACCTTGTAAACTACTGTAAATATAAAACAAACCAGGGGAGAAATACAAGAGATGTATAAGGCACACCCAGTATGTTTGATGTGGCAGATTCAAACTCCCAAAGAGCATGGAACAAAAACATGGAAAATGCAAACTTGGTTATACTGCTTCAGTTTTAAAGAAATGCATTTATGTTAATCAATGATATTTAAAGCAGTGGTGTAAGTCTGATGCATAATTATTGTTGCATTGGTAATCCGAGTCCCCAGATCTTAGATTTAATACATAGAAACTCGATCAATTATTTATATTTATAAGTACTTTTTAAGCTGTGGCACATCCCACTCTTACTTTAAAAAAAACATTCAGTTAAACGAGAAGCATTTCCGACAAACACAGTATTCACTGTAAAGGATGTCAGTTCATATCTGGTACTGTCCAGCTGTGCATTTCTCAATGCTAACTCCTGTCTATGTACACTGTAGGTTTGGATAAGATGCTTACCTAGTGAAGCAGACCAGCAGATACTTGGAAGTTAGGGCAAGCTGTGTTGGTGATGCAAGCAGCTGCTACTCATTTGTCCAGCATCTCAGATAGGTTACTATAACCATATGAATGTTGTACATCTCCTGTACAAGGGTGCATGCATTCTGTACAAATGTTACACTAAACCATTTCAGACAATTCACTTATCCAGTACGCAACATTCAAAAATGAATGCAGTAAGGTACCCACATTACAATGTCTTAAAATGGTCAACTGGCAATAAATCCGTTCATAATTATATCGACTGTGCTAGAAAGTCAATGCTGTTCACAAAGAACTGTATACCACAGTTACAGCACAGCACATTTTTCTACTTTCGTGGATTAACTAAATTTCCCAAGTAGGTCACAGCACCTAACCTGGAAACAAAGTCTGGCCTTGAACATACTATCGCCTCTCGCAATTGAGTTCTTAATATACCCTGTGATAATTTCTGATTCAGCTCAGAAACTGAACAGTATTCAAAAGGTAGACAAACTCAGTTATTCTTACAGTTGTTATGTCTGTGGAACTATTAAATAGAACACAAAATAAAACACAAAAGCACGCATTGGAGATTCCATGTAAGATGACTTGGTTTTCTTAGCTCTGGTTGCTTGATTAGTGTAATGTAAAAGTTGCTAGTCACAGTGTTTACATGATTGCAAACAGAAAAAAATGATCCTTCATAATTGGGAAAAGCTTCTGAAGCTCTTGCTAAGATATTTGTGAAGAAATGTCATATAAGCGTTAAAATAGTTATATGTACTGGGTTCAAAAATAGTTTAATCAGCGTGTAACTCGTCATAATTTTTGTTCTGTAAAAGGTCAGGAGCCTATTTACAATTAGAAAAGTGGAAACAGCGACGTGAAAAGATAAAGTAAGTAAACAACAGATTTTTCAGGTCTTCTGTCCACCTTTTCCAAGCTCATGGTAACAGGTTAGCATCCAGTCGGAGCCAATGTAAACCCTGACGAGTGTAGCGTACAAGATCAGTCATACTGCTACTGCTGAACACCAAAGGATGCATCACTTTATCCAGCTCCACAAAAAAGTCTGTAAGCAAGAAAACAATTTTTCAATAATTTCATTAACATTATTAGCGATAACAATTATTGAAACTTCTAAGTATTTACCTGAAAAAGAGCAAGATAATTTAAAAAACAATAATCCAAGTATTTATTTGTGCAATAGTACAAATGTACTATTCAACTTATTTTCCCATTGGTACATGTGGTATTAATTATCACAAAAAGGAAAAAAATAAGAGCAGAGGAGGTCATTCACCCCCTCCAGCCAAAGCATAAAATCACGATCAATAAGATCAGGGCTCATCGTCTAACTCAGCTACACTTTCCGGCATTATTCCCATAGTATACAAGGACCCATCAATCTCTGATTTGAATGGACTCAATGACTGAGCATTCACAGCTCGCTGAAGTCAAGAATTCTGAAAGTTCACAATCCTTTGAGTGAAGGAATTTCTTCTCATTTGGCCAATCCTTTATTCGGAGACTGTGACCCAGTTCTAGACTCCCCAGCTAGGGAAACATCCTCCCAACATCTAACCCATCAAGCTCATGAAAAATTTAATGTTATAATGGGATCATCTCTCATTCTTTTAAACTGTAGGAAATACAGGTCTGGTGGACTTGATTTCTCCTCATAGGCCAAACCCTGCATTTTCCAGGAATAAGTTTAGCAATCCAAAGGCAGTGCTTTCCAAACTTTTCCCCAAAGTGACCCCATTGAGACTTGAAAATTTCATGATAGGACCTAGAGCAAGTAGGGGTAAAATTTGAGTGAAGGGGGAGAGAGATATTTGTGACAGCCAAAGGGAGGTGGGGAGGGAGAGATGATGTGAGAGTCAAGTATTTAAACTGCAGGGTTTTTAAAGAAAAACACACTATTTTACAAGCTTTTGTGTAGCAGGAATCTGTTAGGCTACACCCATCAGTAGAAATAGTGCAAACATATAAGGGGGCCTCGTAGGAATTAGCACTCAGTCCGAGCTTCACGGCAGCCATTGCTGTGCCAGAGCTCACAACTGCAAAAGCTAGTCCTGTGATTTCCCTTTCATCTGTAAGTGACTTTGCCCAATCATATTATGATTTTCTAAGTGCTCTGATGCCACTTTCTTAATATTGGATTTCAGCAATTTGCTAATAGTACATGCAAACAGGCTTGTAGTTCCGTGTTCTCTCTCGCTGCCTTCTTGAATAGTAGGGGTTCACTGTTTACCTTTCAATTTACAGTACAATTTCTAGAATCTAGGAAATTTTGAAAGATAAAATATATCTGCTATCTCTGTTAACTACTTCATTTAAAACTCTAGGGTTTAAACCATTAGGCCGATGGGATTTGTCATCTTTTAGTCCCAGTATTCCATAGTAGACAAGGCATCCACAATTATACTCCTACGCCAATTAAGTTGTTAAGACAAATCATTTAAATTCCATTTTTAACAAATTTGAGCTAAATAAAAGGCTTGGGACTGTGCACTGGACAAATATGGTTTTAGAGCAAGCTCGACAGTGACAGCTGTTAAGACGTACTTTAATTTTACATTTAATTCTGTCGCGCCCATTACAGGAATGTCATATTAGGAACTTGCAATCAATATTTTTAAAAGTTGGATCCAACCAAGCTGGTGTCGCAAATCATATGACTTCTGACACATGGACTACAGACAGCATCAAGTTTCTACCTGAATTTCCAGCAAAATAGGGACCTCTCAGCCACCTGTGGAATTCACATATCTCATTGCTTAAGGATGGGCTAACACAAAAAACTTACGGAATTTCCAGACTACCTGTTTTCATGTTTTATATTGGACAAAAGGGAAGATTGAAACTCAATTTGTGGCAGATGGAAGTGAATGGCGAGCATCAATTTTACAGCAAGACTACCAGTGCGGAAGTGCACATTTTTGTTAAATCATGTTGCACCGGGAGATTGCAGTCTGTGGAAACCTTACACCATGGAGGAGAGTAGACTCAAATAATAGCAACATCAGGATTTCCATGCTATTTTCTTGATATTAGTCAATTTCTGCAGAGTAATAGATGTAAATGCTGGAAATTTCACTGTCATCAGCACCACAAAATCTGGTTCATGACATCCAGAAATCATCTCCACTCACATATATCACAAGATAATGATTAGAAATTGTAATCTCTTTCCTACCCAGGGACATAAAGCAATCACTATTTTGAGATCAGTTAAATCGAGCACTTCAGGTTCCAACTAACTCTGCCTCTTAACCAAGTCTCTCGACTCATCCGTGGCCTCTGATTTGTCCAACATCCAGCCTTGATGAGCAGAAATTTCCAAATGAATATTGGGGAAACAGAAGGTCCCTGCCAGAAATCTCATCATCAATTCCATCCACCCCCCCTCTGAGATTGTGCAGACCTTTTACAACCGCAATGTTTCATTTAACCCCAAGATGAGCTTCAAACACATATCTACTTCATCACCAAGACTGCCTTCTTCCACCCCAGTAATATCACCCATCTCCACCCCCTGCCTCAGCTCAACTTCTGCTGAAAACCTCACTCATGCCTTTGCTCGCTCTATACTTGTCCAATGCTCATTTGGCCAGCTTCCCATTTTGCACTGTCCACAATAAGCTTAAACTCATCAAAAACACCGCTGCCTGTATTTTAACTCTCACTACATAAAGCCCCATTCACACATCACAACTATGCTACTGTCCTATATTGGCCCCTGCTCTGGTGAAGTCGTGGTCTTAAAATTTTGATCTTCATTTTCAAATCCCTCCATGGTGTTGGCTCTCTTCTATCTCTGTAACCTCCAAGAATCCTACAAGATATCTGCACTCCTCCTTCAACTAGCTGCCTTAGCCTTAGGCTCTGGAATTTCCTCCTTACCTCCCTCTCTCCACTCCTTATGGCCCATAAAATCTACCTCTTTGACCAAGGTTTCGTTCACCTCTCCTAATTATCGAGGGCGGCACGGTAGCACAGTGGTTAGCACTGCTGCTTCACAGCTCCAGGGTCCCAGGTTCGATTCCTGGCTCGGGTCACTGTCTGTGTGGAGTTTGCACATTCTCCTCGTGTCTGCGTGGGTTTCCTCCGGGTACTCCGGTTTCCTCCCACAGTCCAAAGATGTGCGGGTTAGGTTGATTGGCCAGGTTAAAAATTGCCCCTTAGAGTCCTGAGATGTGTAGGTTAGAGGGATTAGCGGGTAAATATGTGGGGGTAGGGCCTGGGTGGGATTGTGGTTGGTGCAGACTCGATGGGCCGAATGGCCTCCTTCTGCACTGTAGGGTTTCTATCATTTCTTCTTATCTGGCTCAGTATCAACATTTATTAGGTTTCGCCTTTACAGCAAATCGCACTGCAGAATCTAAAAAACGATCTCAGGCTATTTTCCCTTTCTGATGGTACTATATTTACACGTTAATAATATGTAAGCGCTGGGCTTTTAATTGAGGGAGTGGTCAACATATCTGCTGATGCCAAGCTGATAATTCAAGTTGCTAGAGTTCTACATTGTATGCCTGTTAAACACAGGCACCACTAATATAATGCACTCTTACTAACATACCAGGTATACTATAAAATAAAAGCCATTCATAACCTACCTTTGTTTTCTTTTCCCAACTGGTCAGCTTGGTCCCACACTTCCGTGGCATACAGGAAATTGGATGTGACTTGAACGTAACTAGCTGCCATCTGATGGATTCTCTGTGGTATTGTGACTGAGGCAGAAGAACTACTGGAGGAAGTATTACTTCCAGAGGAATAACTCCCAGTATTACCTGGAGAAAGTTTGGGAGAGACTGGAGATGGCGTACCTGCAGCTTTGCTAAGTAAAGAGGGAAAAAGAAGTTTTAAAAAAAACTTTAAGCACCTTCAAAAATGGTAAAATACGACAGCAAACTTTCAGACAACCACTTAAGTAATTCTGGTTTTTCTAGTTCTTTCCTTCCTCATCCTCTTGAACATAAAGGTTTATTTTGTAGAAAAATTCTATAGGTATCAGCTTCTCTGTGACTCCTCATCCAAGTGGCATAAGAGAATCAGAAATTAAGTACCAGCAACTTATTTGACAAGTACCACCATAATCTCAAGTGGGGCACATAATGGCAGAGAAGGCACTGATGCTTAGAAATGATTACACTTGGAGTTGACTGATACAGAAGGCTTCTTCGGCTTTTCCAGTACTTACCCCTTAAATAATTTTTCTATCTTTTCAGCATTGTTGTTCAGTAGTTTTATTACGAATAAAAAAAAAGAGGCATTTTTCTAGAGAAAGCTTCTGACCTATTTCCCAAAGTCCTGTGGTGAGAACCTCCATCAGGGCGAAGTCATATCAGATCGTATGTGGCTTGAAGCCACAGAGCTTAAACTCAACATTGGGCACAGTTTAAAAAGGCTTAGAGCTTCTTACAACTTAAAATGTATTTAAATGATTGTGATGGTTAAAATGCAATTGTCAAGAATGGATAACCATAGCAAAAACATAATCACAACATAAAATTCTTTGCAGTACATGAATTGTTAAATTAAGCATGGTCTCAGAAAAGTTTTGTTTTCATATGCAAGGCAATCAAACTTTTTTTTTAAGAGCTTGTGTTGCTTTTTAATTATTTAGTCAGAATGAAAGCGTTCCAGAATGGTGGTGAATTCAGAAGCTAGTTATGTGATATGCCTTGCAGCCCTCTTGCACACCAGCAGTCAAATCAATTAAGAGGAGGAAGTGACGTAACTGGCAATTCAGAGGCCGAGGCTAATGCTCTGGGGGGGGGCCTCTGTTCAAATCCTACCAAGACAACTAGTGGAATTTAAATTCAATGAATAAATCTGGAACTTAAAGCTAATTAAACCACTGCTGACTGGTAAAAAAAAATCTGGTTCAGTAATGTTGTTTAGGCAAGGAAATCGGCTATTCTTACCTGACCCAGCCTACATGCAATTCCAAACCCGCAGCAACTTGGCTGCCTCTTAACTGCCCTCTGAAATGGCCCAGCAAGCCACTTGGTTGTATCAAATCATTATAGAAAAATTAATACGGAATAAATCTGGATGGACCATTCAGCATTGACCTGTGCACTAGAAATACAAATGGCACAGTGTGCCAAAATTGGAAGACCTGTTCCATAAATTAGTCAAGCAATAGCCTGATGCTATAAGTATTGATTCCATGAATATGACTCTGTCTCAGACACCACTGAGGCGGCAACATAGTGGCATATAGTCAGGAGGAAATTGCTCTGGGAGCCCTCACGTTGGCTTCGGACCCCATGAATATCATGGAATCAGGTAGAGGAAACCTCCTGCTGATTACCACCAACCAACACTCCGCTCAGCTGATAAATCAGTACTGCTCCATGTTGAACATCAATTGGAAGTAGTATTGAGGATGGCAAGGGCACAGAATATATTCTGGGTGGGGAAACTTAAATGTCCACCACCAAGAGTAGCTCAGTAGCACCACTACTGGCCGCATCCTAAAGGGTACAGCTGCTAGACTGGGTCTGAGGCAGGTAGTGTGGGAACCAACAAGGTGAAAAACTTACTTGACTTTGACCGTACCAATTTGCCTGCCACAGGTGCATCTGTCTATGACAGTATTAGTACAAGTGACCGCTGCACAGTCCTTATGGAGACAAAGTCCCATCTTCACTTTGAGGATACCCTCCATCGTGCTGCGTGGCACTACATCCGTGCTCAGTGGGATAGATTTCAGACAGATCTAAACTCAAAACTGGGCAATCCACACGGTGCTGTGCAGCATCATTGCAGCAGCATCATATTCAACCACAATCTATAACCTCACGGCCCACATATCTCCCACTCTACCATTACCATCAAGCCAGACGATCAACCCTGCTTCAATGGGTGGAAAAGGACAAGCAAGGAGCAGCACCAGGTGAACCTAAAATGAGATGTGAACCGTGTGAAGCCAAAACACAGGACTACTTGCATGCCAAACAATGGAAGCAACATGTGATAGATGGAGCAAAGCGATCCCAAAAACCAAAGGATCAGATCTAAGTTCCACAGTCCTGCAACATCCAGTCTTGAATGGTGATGGACAATTCAACAACTGGAGCAGAAGGCTCCACAAATATACACATCTTCAATGATGGGGAAGCCCAGCACATCAATACAAAACACAAGGTTGAAGCATTCACAACTACCTTCAGCCAAAGGTGCCGAGTGGATGATCCATCGGGGCTTCCTCCTGAGGTTCCCAACATCAGATACTAATCTTCCATCAATTTGATTCACTCCATGTGATATCAAGAAATAGTGAAGGCACTGAATACTGCAAAGGGTCCTGACAACAGCATTGATTACCATCACTGAATCCCCCACTGGCACCTTGGGGATTACCATAGAACAGAATCTGAACTGAACCAGCCATATAAATATTATGGCTACAAAAACAGGTCAAAGACTGAAAATTCTGTAGTACATAACGCACTCTTGATTCCCCAAAGCCTGTCCACAAGTCAGGGGTGTGATAGAATACTTCTCCACTTGCCCGAATGAGTGCAGCTCCAAAAACACTTAAAAGCTTGACACCAGCCTGGACAACTTGATTAGCATTCCACTCACCACCTTAAACATTCGCTTCCTCCTCAAGCAACACACAGTGGCAGCAGTGTGCACTCTCTACAAGATGCACTATAGCATCTTCCAAACCCGTGACTTCTACCACCTAGAAGGACAAGGGCAACAGATGCATGGGGCCATCAAGTTCCCCTCCAGCCACACACGATCGAGACTTGGAACTAACTATAATCACGGCGCTTTCACTGTCGCTGGGTCAAAATCCTGGAACTGCCTTCCTAACAGGACTCGATTGTACCTACACCATGTGGACTGCAGAGATTCAAGAAGGTGGCTCACCACCACCTTCTCAAGGGCAATGAATGCTGTCCTAGCCAGCATTGCCCACATTCCATAAAAGAATAAATAATTTAAAAATCAAGTATTTAAAATAGCTTAGTGGCTATCATAATAATGAGGAATTTAAAGAGTGAAGATAAATATTTATTTTGAAGGAAATTGTTTCATGGCAGTGATTGGAAAATGCTGCATTTATAATTTTTTCATGAACACCCCCAGACCCCTTTGCTCTTCTCCCGATTTGCTTTCCTATTTTTTCTTACAAAAATGTATCACTACAAATTAAACCCAAAAGTAATGACGACAATTTTTTGCCTAGAAAATGTCTGGGAGTTGAAATGCAGTTCCTACATGTGGTGGGGGCTTTCAAAACAAACTGGATAAGCACCTGCAGATACATTTTCAGGGCTATGGTAACAGGGTGGCTGAATTGCTTTCAGAGAGGGCCACTTTGACTCCATGAGCTGAAGAGCCATCTTCTCTGCTGTAATCGTTCTAAAATTCTAGGAAGGCTTTGGAAAATCCACGTATATGATGTGTCACACTACCTCTGGCTACTCTAGACATTACCTCTTCAAATAATTTTATATAGTAGTTAAGCACAATAGCCTTTCAGATTTTTTGAAAATTTTTATATTGCATTTTGCATCTCCAGGTACTTATTTTTATATCATGTTAAATTGACTGGTCTATAATTCCCAGGTATTTTGTCCATCTCTCATCCTGTATACAGAAACATTAGCTGTCCATCAGTTCTTTGGCACTATTAACTCTTGCATTGCATACAAACTAGTGCCATCATCTTCTGTGTGGGCACATACCATCTGGACCTGGGGCTTCATCTGCCTAGTTTTGCTAGATTGTCAACTATTTTATTTCTTTATATCCCAACTGTATTACCATTCTTTTTAAACTTACTCTTTGGTAGAGTTAGCTTTAATGTTTCTGCAATTTCTCTGTCGTTAGACATCTTGCTCATACTGTAGTGGCCCTATCCCTATTTAATTTTTCATTTGCTTTTTTGCATCTTTAGACTACTTTTTAAAAACATATTCCTATTTCTTTCTGATATCATAATTTTGATTTGTATTCCTTTTCTTAAACTTCTCTCCTATTCCCTTTGACTTCCTCTCCTTCAGTATACAAGTCTTTCCTTGCCTTGAACTGCATTCTGTTGTGCTTTCCATCACCCTGTGAGGGAAAAACCTAAAATCAACCCCCCTCCAATCCTTCTACTAATTATGTTTATTTGGTTCTCGATGATTGGAAATAGCCCTTCCGAATTAATACATCTCAATTGATTTCCTTTCACTACTTCTTCCCGCCAGTTTAATTGAGTGTGGTTGGAAGTCGCCTATGATTATTCTATGCCTGTTGCTAGCTTTCTGATATGATATTTCTTCCGTCTTTTTGTTATTTCTCTATGGTATACCACTTGAAGGATGATGGATCTCTACTTCTCTTATTAACTCAATCCAAATGGACTGTGTCTTTCTTTTACTGCTAAAAACATACTTTTACTATAGCTATGACTATCTTTAATTAAGGTTTTTTAAAAGTATATTTATTAGTGTCACTAGTAGGCTTACATTAACACTGCAATGCGGTTACTGTGAAAATCCTCTAGTTGCCACACTCCGGCATCTGCTTGGGTACACTGAGGGAGAATTCTGCACGAGCACTGCACCTAATCAGCACGACATTCCGACTGAGACGAAGCCAGAGCAACCTGTGGAAACCCACTAAGAAGTCTCACAACACCAGGTTAAAGTCCAACAGGTTTATTTGGGCAAATACCATGGTATTTGCTACCAAATAAACCTGTTGGACTTCAACCTGGTGTTGTGAGACTTCTTAGTGTGTTCACCCCAGTCCAACGCCGGCATCTTCACATCATGGAAACCCACTAATACAGCTATTATCCCTCCTCCATCTTCTGCTCCTTTCATTCTGAAATTTATTATATCCTGCAATATTTAATTGCTAATCCCATTCGTTATGTAACCATTTAAGACTTTTCTAACCGTAGGAGTAGTAAATGGACTGTAAAATTAAAATTAAATAAGCTTGGCCTTGATTCAAACAAATTTTTAGCTTTAGTGTCTGAATGTCAATCATTTTGCTTTGTAGGTGGATAAATGCTCTCCTAAATGGCAAAGTAGCAGCAAGGCAGCAAAATAAAACTGTACTTTCATTATCAGTTTACCAATTGGTTAGTCCATGGAAGCAAAAAAAAATCCCCAAACTACCAGCAGCCTGTGGGTTAAGAGTCACTGCAGTAAATAAACAGCAATATCACATGAAGTGTCAAATAGCCCACCAAATAGCCTTAGTTGTGCCCAGTAACTAGAAGGACATGGAGCTTCCATGCTTCTCTGAACCAATGGTTTTAATATGGCAAAACTGAGCAAACTTAAAGTAGCGTGCTAAGGATTTAAATTCTTCCTAAAAAAATATATAGATTTATCATAGAATTCCGACAGTGCAGAAAGAGGCCATTCGGCCCATTGAGTCGGCATCGACTCTCCGAAACAGCATCTTACCCAGGCCCATGCCACCGCCCTCCCACCCTTTCCTCGAAACCTATTTGCCATGGCTAATCCACTTAACCTACACATCTTGGATATTAAGGGGCAATTTAGCATGGCCAATCCGTCTAATCCACACATCTTTGGACTGTGGGAGGAAACCGGGGCACCTGGACAAAACCCACACAGACATGGGGAGTACATGCAAACTCCACAGACAGTCACCCAAGGCCAGAATCAAACCAGGATTCTGGTGCTGTGAGGCAGCAGTGCTAACCATTGTCAGTAAAAGTTCATTAGCATCATCAGTTATTCAAGTATGATAGCCAATTGTTTTAGAATCAACTTTGCTTTTGGAAACATACCATTTAGCACATTTAAAAATATCCACTGTGAGATAGACAACCAAGTAAAGCTGACAGATTCAAAAGCATAACAGGAATGATTCACACTCATCAACAGGCATACACACAGGAAAAATAAATTACCTTCCTACGCCAGGTGATTGAGCCTGCGCACTGTTATATGAATTCTAGAAAATAAAATTATTTAATATCACAGCAATGAAATGTCTAGATTAATAGCAGCCAAGTAAAATAAACTGGGTATAAAAGCTCCATAATAATTTACCTTGAGGTGTTCAGTCAACGTTTTGGAGTATTTTAATGCACTGTCTTTCTTCAGTTTAAACAACCTCATGTACAAAAGTGACTGACATCGGAGACTAGAAAACAATGACGTGAATTTTAACTTCATTGTTAACCAGAGGAATTTACTATTGCATATTAATTACTATTGCACATGTTTTTCTACTCTGATCAGTTTTCAGCATGGACTAAATATTCAAAGAACGACTTAACCAGTTTTCCCTTTATCTACACTGTTTGCCTCAATTATCCCTTGTGGTAGAGTTCCACTTTCTTACTGCTCCTTGGGCAAATCACTTTCTCTTGAATTTGCTCTTAGATATATTTCTGACAATCCTAGGTTTCAGCCCCTAATTTTAGACTCGCCTTCAACTGAAAATACCTTCTCTCTCAAAACGCTTTCATAATTTTCAAGGCCTTGATTCAAGTCTCCCCCGCAGTCATCTCTCTTTTTGAGTAAAGAGCCCCTGACAAGTTTATTCTCTCAGTTCCAGTCTCATCCCCATCATTTTTTTTCTTGTTACAAACTGAAGTATCTTGTAGGGGATTTCAACCTGCATCCACATCAGGTTGGAAGTCCAACATAATCTCCCACACCTTATCAATAGTATTTTGATGTAGTTCAACTCCAGTGCAAACCGGAAGCATCATTAGAAGGTATAAAAACAAAATAATTATTACCTCCGCATGATTGTAAATAATTATAAAACTAAAATGCGATGCAGAAATGTTAAAAATACAAGTTTATTATTACAAGCCACCCATATAAAATAACCTCTCTGCTGGTTACAGCATCAGGTTAAGTAAATTTACAGGAGAATCCAGTAAGATTAGGACTGACAAAAATTCTTGCTAGCTCCCATGAATGTGTTAAGGTCCAGACTGTACATTAAATAGAAGACTGTAATAGCTTAAACCCACCACAAGACTGCCAGCTTTTTATCGGCTGCTGTAGCATCAGGTGCCATATGATTCTTTAATTTCATAGTGTATCTGGGAAGAAAAAGACAACTCTTGAAACAGAAATAGAGGGGACATTTTTTCTTAAAAGCAACTTAGTCACATACAATTATAAGGAAAACAAAATGATATTTTGAAGTTCAGAGGTTTTACTTACTTTATTAGTTCTACGGTTTCAGCATACATAGGGAAAGGAGATTTGGCTTCTTGAGAATTACGTTCCAAAGCATTACCACACTCGATGAAAGACACAACAGCATCAAGGTAATACACTGCTTTTTCAAACCTGTCCGACTACAATCGACAAAACAGGAAGCAGTCAGAGCAGAAGTCCATGGAATAAATCAAAAGAGACATAAAAATCAAGATTTCATTAACAGTCGTGTAGAGTACAAAAGCAAAGAGTCAATGCTAAATCTATTCAGTTCGGCACAGCCAAGAAGGGCCAAAGGCCTGTTTCTGTGCTGTAATGTTCTATGGTTCTATTGAAAACACTGGTTTAAGCAGCGAGAATATTGCACCTAATTTTTAATGCCCAATTTGGGGAGGAAGGTGAAGCCGTGGAAATGTTAGCAAAGTTTCATTAACATGCATCAGGGATGAGGGGTTTTCGTTATGAGGGGAATGAAAAACTGGGGCTCTTTTCATTAGAAGTGAAGGTCATATATACTTTTTAAATTAATTTTCAAAACTTCTACAGGATTTTGATAAGGTGGAGAGATGAGAACTATTTTCACTGCAAGAGTAACTAAAGAGGGTAATTTTAAGATATACATCAAAAGGGGATTCTTTATTGGGAACAGTGATGGAAGCAGAATCTACAATACATTTGAAAAAGGGAGGAGTGGAAAAGTATTTGAAGGGCAAAAATCTTAGGCAAAAAATCAGGAGAATGGGATTACATGGATAACTCAGAGCCAGGTAGCCCCTCTTCTGTCCTGAGAGTTTCTATAATTGTGTAGGACCACCAGAAATTAATACAAATAAAAAAAACAAGATTCTCCTAACCAGTATTTGAGATGGGGAAAAATAAAACAGCTGTTTTTCCACCAAATATATAGAACACTTAAATAAAAGAGTTCCTTTCAAGTGGACAGAAGTGCTGAGGACTGTACAAGATATTCTTTAATTCAGTGGTTTTCTAACTTCTTTTTCTGGTCACATGCTTTTTACACATGGCCACCCCATATGACCCACTGACCAGGCAAGCTGCAGTACTGCTACTACAGTCGTAGTCTAAATGGAATTTACTGTACAAAAATACACCTTCTTACCTTTTCCTTTTATAAAGCGCACATAACTTGAATTGTATCAGGCAATACTAAGCTTTTCCTCATGCTGGCTATGTCATTGTCTGAATCGAGAGATCCTCATTGTCATACTACCTTCTATAAAATGCACGCTATAAACAGAACATTCCGCTTTTCTTTTGAACAGGATCACAGAACTCCTTGGAATTTTGAACACAACGCTCAACGTTTTGAACAGGACAAAAGAATATATGTTTTGAAAAAGGACCAGAGAACAACTCACTTTTCTTTTAAAACAGGATACCCAGCAACCCATTTTCAACATCCCCATGACCCTGCTCTAATTACCTGCTTTTAATATCTATTTTCAATAGTTAACTCTTTACCAAATATCGCCATACAACAGAATACTTCAGTAATTCTACCATCTCTAAAATGTGTCTTTCTAGGACAAAGTTAAAATACTTAAATGACTGAGATAAACAGCAAATGTTGCTATTTACAATAGTTTATAAATTTCAAGCTCAATATTCCAGCTAAGTGAGATACTAGCTTATCAGCATTAAACAGAGCTGCTTTACTCAACCTGTTATTACAATTGCAACCAAAAAAAGCTGCCTTACTATCATTCAAATACTGACCAAGAGTTGCTTTTGACTGGTGGAGGGAAATGCTGAAAATGGAAGAACAAGTATCAATCACATCTGGAATTGCGTCTATATATGAAGGGATATGCTGTATGACAAACCAATCATTTGGGTGAGATGAGTTGCTATGGTGAGCAAACTGAGACACTGAATAGAATGAATCCTAGAATGGTTACAGCATAGAAGATGCCATTCAGCCCAATGAACCTATGCCAACTCTCTACAAGAGTAACTTAGCTATTGACATCACCCCCTCTTCCCCCCTACCCCACTCTTGTTTTTCAGACTGGAGGAAGGTGAAGTGGTGTTCTCAGGGGTCAGTACGATGACAACTGCTTTTCTTGATCCATGTTAATGACTTGAACTTGGGGTGTGCAAGGTACAATTTCAATACTTGGAGAACACAAAATTTGGAAGTGTAGTGAACTGTGAGGAGGATATTGATAAGACTTCCAAATTTGCTTCTTTATACCTTATTGATATTAGCGTCTCATTCCAGATTTTCTTAATTAAATTCAAACACCCTTGCTTTGGTGGGATTTGGCCTCACATCTTTGGATCCTCAGGTGTCTGAATTAATAGTCCAGTAACATGCTACCATATCCAAATTCATCATCTGGACTCCAAATGTGTAATATGTAATTTGGTTGTTTCAACTTTAGGGCAAGAAAACTAGATAATGGCACTGGAAGACAATGCATTTGCTCTCATCTGTTCTTCAGATGTCAGGTTGTTACCAAACTAAATAGGGCAAGCATCATTGTGGAGTGCTTACCAAAGCATCTGCATTGTGCTTAAGCTTTTTTGCTTCCTGAAGGTAATGATCTGCTGAATGCAACCTAAGATGGAAAAAGACAAAATTAGTATTTCGTGTTTAGTGCTCTGCACTGTTCAAATTTGCCAAATGCTAGCACCATTGCACATTAACCATACTTCACATGCATGCCAATAATAATCAAATCTTCCAAATTTTATTTGAAAACTTTTTTGATGTTGCTTAGCATTGACAGAATAAAATTTAGTTTAAAATTTCATTTTGAAACTATACATGGCCTAGATCTCGTGATCAACTGTGAAGCAATGCGGACTTAGACTGATGCCTGCAAAAATCTAGTCATCTCTGTGGCACGGATTGGTGTGGATTTCCCATTTCCAGATATCAGCTTGAATCCGGCACCCTCAAGGGGAATTCTAGGTCCAGCAGCAGTGGTGTTATCAGGCAGAGTAAGCAACCAATTGCATTAAATGCACTGAAATTTTCACTTTTCATTAAAATTTTAGAGAGTGTGATAAATGATTGGCCATAAGGTAGAAGCTGAAATATCAAACATTAAACACCCAAGAAATAGAGGAACTGAAGCAAACATTGAACCCTTAGAAGCAGACAGAGGAGAATGGGGAATTGGCAGAGACATAGATACAAAGTATTTGTTCAGTCTTCAGTCGAAGACACAAGTTATTTATCAGCAACAATGGGTAACCTAGGAGGCTAATAAGAATGAAGAAATTAAGGATATCCTCAGCAAAGAAAAAATGTAAAGGAAGTCGCGGGACTAAACTCCGACAAAATCACCAAGGCCTAGTGGCTTACATCCTATGGTTCTAAAAAAGATAGCTGCAGATATAGTGAACGCATTGGTTAATTTTCCAAAATTCCCTAGATCCTGGAACATCCATGGGTACATGAATGAAGAGGAAATAAAGAGATACGGACCGAGTAAGAGTAGAAGGTTTTTTTAATATTAGGGCATCATGATCAGCACAGACTTGGAGGGCCGAAGGGCCTGTCCCTGTGCTGTACTTTTCTTTGTTCTTTAGCTCCAGTTAATGAAGTTAGCAAATTTAACAGAGCTATTCAAGCAACAAAGAACACAGGAGTGGAGGCCAGTTAGCCTGAAATGTCATCAGAGAAATGCTGGGAGCTATTAAAGAAATCGTAATACACTTCAAAAAACATAGTGTGGTTAGAACAAGGTAACATGGTTTTACTAAAGGGAAATCTTTTTTGGCAAATTTATTAGTTTTTGAGGATGTAACTAGTAGAGTGGGTTAGATCAAGAGTAGAAGTTCAAGAACCCAAAAAGGTTTCTAAGTACAATTAAAAGGAAAGAACGATAGTCTAGTACAGATGATGGAACCAAAGACCCAACAGCCTTGTCCTGACAACAACTAAAGGAGAAATGGAGGGTAAAAACAGAAGAGGAAGAAGCAAAATTGCATGGGTGGTTAACATTGGAACATGGACTAAGGGAGGCTTGAAGAAAGAAAGGGAAGAAGCAAGACAATGGTAACTGCCCATTAAAGCTATGGTGAAAACATACAAACAAACTAGTAGGGTAGATAAAGGGGAGCCAGTAGCCATAGTATACTTGGTTTTCTAAAAGGCATTTGAGTAAGTGCCACATAAAAGGTTACACAAGGGCTCATGGAGTTGAGGGTGTTAAATTAGCATGTATACAGGATTGGTTAGTGAGGATGAAGCAGAGAACAGGCGTAAATGGGGCAGTTTGAAGTTGGCAGACTGTGACTAGTGAAGTGCTGGAAGGATCAACGTTGGGGCCTTAGCTATTTATATTAATGGCTTAAACTTAAAGGAAGAGACAGAGCCACAGTATCTTGGTTTGCTGACAATACAAAACTAGGTGGGAATGCAAGCTGTTAGGAGGTCATAAACAGGTTGCAGAGGCAGAAACAGAGACATAGACAAGTTGAGTAAGTGGGCAAAAAGATGGCAGATGAAGTATAATATGGGAAAGTATAGCATAATATGGGAAAGTGTGAGGTTATTATTCACTATGAGTGTAAGAATAGAGAAGCTTTTCTGAAGGAAGCATGAAACTTGCAAATGCTGATGTTCAGAGCGACTTGTGTGTAGTTGTATAAGGGACTAAGGTTAGCATAAAGGTATAGTTAAGTAGTTAGGAAGGGAAATGGCATGTTGACCTTTAATGCAAGAGGATTGGAGAATAAGGAAGTCTTGCTATAGTTGGATAGCAAGGTCAGGTCACACTAGTGTGTGCAAGTATATTCATTAAGTTGGGCCATGAGATGCAAGAGTTGTCCTCCGATGAGAGGCTGAGCAAGTTGTGTCTATATTCTCTGAAGTTTGGAAGAATGAAAGGTCATCTCACTGAAACATTCAAGATTATGAAGGGACTTGACAGGGTAGATACGAAGGTATTTCCCCTCACTGGGTAATCTACGACAGAGGGCACAGTTTCAGGATAAAGGGCCAATTGTTTAGGATGGCGATGAGGAGAAATTTCATCACTCAAAAGGGTTGTAGATCTCTAGCCTAGAGGGTTATGGATGGGTCATCATTGAATACAGTTAAGGCCGAAAAAGAAAGACTTTTGCTGTCTCAGGGAATCAATGATATGGGGAGTGGACGGGGAAGTGGAGCCGAGACCCAAGACTAGCCACACTCGTATTGAATACCAGAGCATGTTCAAAGGGCTGTACAAAATACAGAGAACATCAGTTTCACATGAATAATAAAAGATTGAAGGAGTCTGAGCATTTATGCAACTCTATTTTTGGAAAACTTTAGTCAAATGAAAATTGAAATACTGTTAAAAATAAGTGTGACAAAAAGGTTGAATGATATGTCAGTGGTCAAATGCACAGCCAACTTTCAGTTAAGTATAATGAACACAAATCTTCTTAATTATGGAACGCAGAATAGAAATTGAATAAAACATGGCTTTTTTTTTGAGGTCATACTCCTTCCGATAATTCTCCTTGGCTTTATTTTGAACTAGGAAACCAGGATGAGGGCCTATACTACAGAGCAACACTCAGGCAAAAAACATTAAAACTGGCAAGGTAAAGCATGAAATAATTAGGTGACACCAAGCTTGGATTTTAAATGTTGAACGATTGTAGTAAGAAAGTAAGAGCTACTAAAGATAAGATTTTCCTCAGGTTGGGGGCCCTGGGAAAGAATATTCTAAAGTAGAGATTGTGCAATGAGTCTGACTTGCAAGATGTTGACACATGCTAACCTACTGCTATAGATGAAAAGATAAACAATTACAGTTCACCTAGTTCATTGAACAGAACTCAATTACATCACCAGATTTGAACTCTTATGATTTAAAACATTTAATATTTCGTACTTATAAAATCGGTATTGTCCTTGAGTGTTGAACAATTATTGAAATTTAGTTACATGGATTACCAGAGAGATGACCATTATACTTACCGGTCATCAAAGCTGAGTTTGGGCCTTCTTGGCTTTAAACCATCGCCTGATGGCGTTGATGACTGTAAAGGGTTCAAGGAGCTAACTGGGTTTTTCTCTTGTAACTATAAATAAAACAAAATCAACTGAACTGTGTACTTCAATGAACATTACAAGAGTCAAATGCACTAATCACATTATGGACACATACCAAGCCCCATCGAACCATGATTCTGTCAACCACCTGAACATGCAGAACGTCAGCAGCAACTAACCTTTCCACAGCATGATCAAGGTAGGCACTCAACCTTATTTTGTATCCTCACTCCCATTATGCATAACTTGGTATTAAGTTGCAGAATTACATTGACTCAAGGCAGGTGTGAGCACAGCACGTGATTGCCAATACTCATCTCATTCACCATAGGACACACATTCGACAGTTAACTTGGAACATAGAACCATGAGGAAATGCATCAGGCATTTGTGAACTGCACCATACTGACACAGCATCTTGGTGCAATATTGTAATGTGATTAGATACTTAAGTTTTGAAATTTATCAAATACAATGACTTACTCTGTTTTCCTTAGGACGCAAGGTTGTTTTTTCTTCAGCCTTTTTATGCTTGGAAGATGAAGAATTGCTTTTGCTGCTATTACTGCTGCTACTGTTCTGCTTTGTGTTACCAGTATTGCTCTTTGACGTGGAGGTTTGATTGACAGTTTTCCTGCGACTTTGATGTTTGTGCTCGGTCTTGGGTGTTTTTTGCGCAGCACTTGCAGATGGAGAAGGTAGAGGCACATTTTCCCTTTCAGCAGTTGGTTTTGAAGAGCTGTGAAATTACATTGAATCAGTTTTACTCCTTCAGAATAAACAGATGCTAACATGTTAAATTGCAGGGTCATACCCCACCAACCAAGGAATATTAAAACTATGGAAATCACCAATGGTTGATGACCTATCTGCCTGACAATTGGTGTTTCCGACAGGTTCCCTTATCAGTTTCTATACTCACCAGTTTCTGCATTTTAATCAAACATGTGCCACATTCTGTCCTGATATGTGTGCTTGACTATGAGGTCAATGTTGGCATAGTAAGCATCTGATCTTACAGTCAACATGCTCATTGGAATTTATCGGAGTCCAATTTTAAAAAGAACCAATGAGCGGAATGAAACGTTGATGGTACAGACTTTTCTTCATGGTCAGGCCAGTGGTGAAAGACAGCAGCAGATTCTTAAAACATGCAACTGGTTGAAATTAAAAGCAAGTTGAGAAACTGACTGGGAAATGTTCAAGAGCATCATAATTCAAGATAGATGGATAATCCTCTCCCACATTTGACATAATGGGTATTAGTCTAATTCAGATTTCAGTCCAAATCATTTTAGTAGGGTGGGATGTCGATGCAGGTTACTGGAGAGTTTCCCTGTTCAGGAGGAATTTCTCATTCAGTATCTGGATGGCCCGACTAGAGAGGGGGGGCAAACCTTAACCTCCTCTTGGGAAATAAGGAAGGGCAGGTGACAGAAGTGTTAGTGAGGGATCACTTTGGGACCAGTGACCATAATTCTATTGGTTTTAAGATAGCTATGGAGAATGATAGGTCTGGCCTAAAGGTTAAAATTCTAAATTGGGGCAAGGCCAATTTTGATGGTATCAGGCAGGAACTTTCAAAAGTTAATTGGGGGAGTCTGTGGGAAGGCAAAGGGACGTCTGGTAAGTGGCACGCTTTCAAAAGTGTGTTAACCAGGGTTCAGGGTAAACACATTCCTCTTAGAGTGAAGGGCAAGGCTGGCAGAAGTAGGGGAACCCTGGATGACTCGGTATATTGAGGCCCTGGTCAAGAAGAAGAAAGAGGCACATGACATACATAGGCAGCTGGGATCAAGTGAATCCCTCGAAGAGTATAGGGGGTGTAGGAGCAGAGTTGAGAGAAATCAGGAGGGCAAAAAGGGGACACGAGATTGTTTTGGCAGATAAGGCAAAGGAGAATCCAGAGCTTCTACAAATACATAAAGGGCAAAAGAGTAACAAGGGAGAGAGTAGGGCCTCTTAAGGATCAACAAAGGTCATCACAAGAGATGGGCGAGATCTTAAATGAATATTTCTCACCAGTATTTACTGTTGAGAAAAGCATGCACGTTAGGGAACTTGGGGAAATAAATAGTGATGTCTTGAGGAGTGTACATATTACAGAGAAGGAGATGCTGGAAGACAAAGCGCATCAAGGTAGATAAATCCCCGGGACCTGATGAAGTGTATCCCAGGACATTGTGGGAGGCTAGGGAGGAAATTGCGAGTCCCCAAGCAGAGATATTTGAATCATCGATAGTCACAGGTGAGGTGCCTGAAGATTGGAGAGTGGCAAATGTTGTACCTTTGTTTAAAAAGGGTTGCAGGGAAAAGCCGGGAACTACAGGCCAGTGAGCCTCACATCTGTGGTGGGTAAATTGTTGGAAGGTATTTTGAGAGACAGGATCTACAGGCATTTAGAGACACAAGGACTGATTAGGGACAGTCAGCATGGCTTTGTGAGTGGAAAATCATGTCTCACAAATTTAATTGAGTTTTTTGAAGGGGTAACCAAGAAGGTAGATGAGGGTAGTGCAGTTGATGTTGTCTACATGGACTTTAGCAAGGCCTTTGACAAGGCACCGCACGGTAAGTTGTTGCATAAGATTAAATCTCACGGGATCCAGGGTGAGGTATCTAAATGGATGCAAAATTGGCTTCTTGACAGAAGCCAGAGGGTGGTTGTAGAGAATTGTTTTTCAAACTGGAGGCCTGTGACCAGCGGTGTGCCTCAGGGATCAGTGCTGGGTCCACTGTTATTTGTCATTTATATTAATGATTTGGATGAGAATATAGGAGGCATGGTTAGTAAGTTTGCAGATGACACCAAGATTGGTGGCACAGTGGACAGTGAAGTTATCTCCAATTGCAACGAGATCTTGATCAATTGGGCCAGTGGGCTGATGAATGGCACGGAGTTTAATTTCGACAAATGCGAGGTAATGCATTTTGGTAGATTGAACCAGAGCAGGACTTACTCAGTTAATGGTAGGGCGTTGGGGAGAGTTACAGAACAAAAAGATCTCGGGGTACATGTTCATAGCTCCTTGAAAGTGGAGTCACAGGTGGACAGAGTGGTGAAGGCAGCATTCGGCATGCTTGGTTTCATCGGTCAGAACATTGAATACAGGAGTTGGGACGTCTTGTTGAAGTTGTACAAGACATTGGTAAGGCCACACTTGGAATACTGCGTGCAATTCAGGTCACCCTATTATAGAAAGGATATTATTAAACGAGAAAGAGTGCAGAAAAGATTTACTAGGATGCTACCGGGACTTGATGGATTGAGTTATAAGGAGAGGCTGGATAGACTGGGACTTTTTTCTCTGGAGCGTAGGAGGCTGAGGGGTGATCTTATAGAGGTCTATAAAATAATGAGGGGCACAGATCAGCCAGATAGTCAATATCTTTTCCCGAAGGTAGGGGAGTCTAAAACTAGAGGGCATAGGTTTAAGGTGAGAGGGGAGAGATACAAAAGTGTCCAGAGGGGCAATTTTTTCACACAGAGGGTGGTGAGTGTCTGGAACAAGCTGCCAGAGGTGGTAGTAGAGGCGAGTACAATTTTGTATTTTAAAAAGCATTTAGATAGTTACATGGATACAATGGGTATAGAGGGATATGGGCCAAATGCAGGCAATTGGGATTAGCTTAGAGGAGTTTTTTTTAAAAAAAAGGGCGGCATGGACAAGTTGGGCCAAAGAGCCTGTTTCCATGCTGTAAACCTCTATGACTCTAATTCCAATGTGTGATATACTGTATGCACTGGCCTTCCCATGAAAATTCCAAACTCCTATGCAGTGTGAAAACTCCAGAATACTCGTACATAAAATCTGTCATTGTGTTTCAAAAATATAATCTTAACAATTTCAGTTATGTCATGTAATCACAATGATACAGGTGTCGCTTTGGTATTATTCTTTCATGGGATGCAGGCATTGCTGGCTAGGCCAGCAATTTTGTACTCATCCGCAATTACACTTGAGACGGTGGTGGTGACCTGCCTTCTTGAACCACTGCTGTCCATGTGGTGTAGGTACACTCACAGTGCTGTTTGGAAGTTCCAGCATTTTCATCCAGTGACAGTGAAGCAATGGTGATTTCATTCCAAACCAGGATGGCTTGGAGAGGAACTTGCAGGTGGTGGTATTCCCATGCAACATCTGCCCGTATCTTGCTAGGTGGTAGCGGTCACATGTTTGGAAGGTCCTGTTGAAGGGGCCTTGGTGAAGTATCACAGTGCATCTTACAAATAGCACACACTGCTGCCACTGTTCATCAGTGGTGGAGGGAGAGGATGCTGTAAGTGGTGAATGGCGAGCCAATCAAGCTGAATGCTTTGTCCTGCATAGTGTGAACCTTGAGTGTTGTTGGAGCTGCACTCATCCAGGCAAGGAGAGAGTATTCGATCACACTCCTGACTTGCGTCTTAGAGATGGTGGAGGGGCTTTGGGGAGTGAAAAGGAGAGTTACCTTCTGCAGAATTCCCACCCTCTGAGCTGCTCTGGCAGCTGTGATTATCATTCTCATTGATGATTGGAATGGGACTGGTGTAACGCACCTCAATATACAGACAAGCAAGTGGAAGCGATGGAAAAATGAAAAGGGAAAAAATAGAATGAGGACAAAAGACTCCTTCTCCAGAATGCTCCTTGTCCTAAAGTTCTGTGTGACGCAAGATGACAGAATGAAAATGGGATGATCTCCTACAATGGCAACCAAACACAACATCTCTAAGACTTCCTCAAATTTGCCTGCTGGATGAGGCAGTAGAGGGTGCTGGTTATGAACACGGAACTGTATCTCACTTTAAACAGCTGTGTTCAGCTGAGGGCAAATTGGTGAAAATGAAATGTTCAAAAAATTTGTAATGGTGGGAAAAGGTTAATTGGCGAATGCATCTAAAATAAGTTAATCCATAGCACTCACTCTTTACTACTGGAGGGCTTGTGGTTAGAATTACTCCTTTCTTCTGCTTTCGGCCTTTTGTTTTCACAACTCTCATTTTCCCCATCGTTCTGAGCAAACATGCAAAATAATAATCAAAATTTAGAAAATTTACATCGATTGCAGTTTTGCACTGATTAATGCACAACATAAACAATACTTTGCAACATTCCAATACTTCAATGTCATTTAGTATATCACATATCTCCTTAGATTCATGGGATCCAAGTTGAATGTAAATTGCAGGAAGCAAAATGTAATGGTTAATGTTAGACTGATTGGCCATGCTAAATTGCTCTTTGCGTGTCAGGGGGACTAGCAGGGTAAACTCGTGGGGTTACAGGGATAAGGGATTGCTGTTGGTGCAGACTTGATGGGCTGAATGGCCTCCTCCTCCACTGTAGGAATTCTATGATTCTAACGTGTGTATTTGCGACTGGAAAGCTGTTTTCAGTAGGGCTCAATACCAGATGCCTTGCTGTTTGTGACATATATCAATGATTTGAACTTGAATGCAGTGGGTATGATTAAGTTTACAGATGATATAAAAATTTGCCATTGTTGGGAAAGGGAGAGAGAAAGCTGTTGATAACATGCAGGAAGATATCAATGGATTCTTCAGGTGGACAGAATAGCGATAAATGGAGTTCAATTTGGAGAAGTGGGAGGTAATGCATTTAGGAAGGGAGAAAAGGCAAAGGAATACACAAGTGGCAGAAAACTTGTGTGTAGAGGAACAGAGGGACTTTGGAGTACATGTCCACAGATCACTGAATTTGTATGAATAAGTAGATAAGGTGGTCAATAAAGCAAAAAGGATACTTGCCTGTGTGAACTGAGCAATAGAATATAAGAGCTGGGAGATTATGCCAGAACCGTATAAAACACTGGTTCGGCCACAAAGGTGTGACTGGACGATAGTGGAGATTAACAAGAATGTTGCCTGGACTGGAAAACTTTTAAGTCTGAAGATTGGATAGGCTGGGTTGTTTTCTTTGAAACAAAAGAGGTCGAGGGAGGCCTAATTGAAGTGTACAGAATTATGAGGGATCTAGATAAGAGTGGATAGGAATGCCCGATTCATCTTGGTTGAGGGGTACATTAACCACAGGCCATAAATTAGGATAAAATGTGGGAGGTTTTGAGGGGATTAAATGAGAACTCTCTTCACATGGAGGGTGGCAGGGATCTGGAATTCACTGTTTGAGGGGTTGGTAAAGATAGAAGTCCTCATTACATTAAAAAGTACTCGAATATATACTTGGAGTGCTGTAAATTACAAGGCTATGGATCAAGAGCTGAAAGGATTGGGCTGGATGGCAACATGATGAGCTGAATGACCTCCTTCTGTAAATGTCTGACTCTGTAATGCCAGCAGGATTATAAAAGTATAGAGAACAAGGAAAATTTTCACTTAATTTTCTTTCAGTATTTTAAGTTTTACAATCCTAAATTTGAAATAGCTTTCATCTCTGCAAATTGTGGCAAATCTGGTACTAGCTGTATGGACAGTTGAACAAACCTCTTCAGATAGGGAAGGAGGTTAAAATGTGATCGTAGAAGAAACATTAAAGAGGCTAAGAATGTTATTTTTCAATCTAAAAATGCATTTTCTCTCCTAGCCAAGTTTAATTGTAGCATTAAACTTATTCCAGGCTGCCACTATTGCTGCTCGGAACCTGTTGTAAATACCCTAGCTTTCTAGGATATACCTGATATCCTAGATTTTGTTTCTATACTCAGTCAGTGCAAGGTTAACAGCATTTTCCACTTAAGGTGAGTAAGGAGAGAGGGGAGGAATTAATTCAAAGCAGAGCAAACTCCCAGAAACAGCAATGGGCCAATGAGTATTTAATCTATTTTCATGAAGTTGATTGAGGAATAAACATTGGCCAGGACACTAAGGATTATCTCCCTGTGCCTCAAAAGAGTGCTGTGGGATATTTTCTGTCCAGCTGAGAAAGCAGACACAATTACAGCTTAATATCACAGTTGAAAGATGACATCTGACAGTGCAGCACTCCACTAGTGCTGTATTGGTTTGTCAGCCTTTGCTTTTGTGCTTCAAGTTCTAGAGTGGGTCTTGAACACACAACCATCTGATTCAGAGATGAGTGCTACCAACTGAGCCACAGCTGACACTAAAAAATGGTATGACACACATTCTTTTGAAAAGTCATGCGACAGAGCCAATACTACAGTTGAAAGAGTCTTGATTATAAACAAAATTGAACTATTTCTACATGGTCATTTAGTCCATCTCTAAATGCATGGTAGAATGAGTCAAAAATGTCTTCCACTCACCTTATGTTTTCGCTTGCCTTTATTTGATTTTTTTTCAGTAGACTTTGGAGTGTCTCGCATGTGCCTATCCAAAGAGATCTCCTTGTCCACTTTGGGTTGCTCAGTTTCCTTACGAGGTGATTCAGGTTTCCTAGATAACAGACTTAAGTCAATTCTAACAATGAGTGAAGTAATGTTACGATATTTATCATCAACATCACTCAATGGTGAAAGGAGTTCTTTCTCTTCCATAGGAGAGAAAAGCCTTTGCCGAAAAAAGCTGTCTTCCCCATCAACAGAGGATTTATGGACAGGAGTCCTATTATTCTCAGAATACTTTGGAGTTTGGGAAGCAGGAGGGAGAGCTTCACTTTGCTCAGAATCAGAAGAAGACAAGTCTGTTTCAACATACTCCCTTGATTTCTGAGGTGTTTTATTGGCACTCTTGTGTTTTCTTTTTTCAATAGTTATCCTGGTAGAGGACTTGGATTCTCTCTTTGTGCTGGGTTTTCTAGAACCCTTTGTAGCAGCTTTATGACGGTTTGCAGGTATAGGAATTGCTCGATCAGAAGTGGGCTCACTTTCAACTTTTAGCCCTCCTCTTGGTTCCTCAGTTACAGCTGGTCGCTCTGCTTTCTTTGGCTGCTTTTTACCAACTGTCTTCCTCTGTGCATTGCCATCACTTTGGGCTGGTGACTTTTGGCGACTTCGAGTTTCTGACCCTTTCTGTGCATTTCTTGAATCCCTCCCAGGAGTAGCTGTGCTTACATCCTTGGATCCACCTGGATCCTCGTACGTGACACTCTGGTCTCGGTTCTCCTTCTTGTAACTGTGACTCTGTGATGACTGAATATGACTGTCCACAGATGAAGCTGGTGAGACTTTGTGAGAATTCACCTTGTTCAGCCAATTGTCTAATTGCCACTTACTTGAAGGTGGTGGTTCAGGCTGGAACAGAAAAGAACAGAATTTTAAATTGAGGTTCATAGACTTAAAAAAACAAAGTGGGAGATGATGGCATAGTGGCAATGTCACTGGACTAGTAACCACTAATTCCTCCATGGTAGCTGGTGGAATTTAAATTCATTAATTAAAACTAGTCTCAGGAATGGTGACCATTAAACTATCAATTGTCGTAAAAACTCATCTGGTTTACTAATGTCCTTTAGGGAAGTCTGACATCCTTAACTGATCTTGCCTACATGTGACATCAGCCCCACAGCAATGTGGCTGATTGTTAACTGCTCTCTGAAATGGCTTAGCAAACCACTCAGTTTAAGGGCAATTAGGGATGGACAACAAATGCTGGCCTTGCCAGTGATAACCACATCCCATCAGAGAATATAAAAAGTGAAAAATAGTCTCGAAAGAATTCTTTTGAATGCAAACACTGTCAACTTGGTGGCCAAAAACACATTGGTTGCGTTTTCCTTGGACCTTTGTCAAATACCTCCAATTTTTTCAATCCAACAATAGTAACAAATCATTGTTTCTATTATTTCCACCACCAAGTAAAGAAAAATGGAATGCTTTCAAAGTAGTTCTTATACAAGAAGCTATTCAGTTCATAGGGGTTAAAAAGAGCACATGAAATAAAACTGCATTGGCTAATTGACCATGTTAAAGATAATTTAGACTAAAGTAGAAATATTTTTTACAAGGAAATCTGCTCTCGAGAATAAGAATAAACACAACCAAAGTGTGGAGAAGCTAGGTGATAGCTTCATGGTAATGCCAAAGTGCTTTCCAACTATGTTAAAAATCATGGGGGGCATTGAGAACTGTTAAATAAATATTCTGTACTAATTTTCATTATTGATGATGTTAGATTATCAATAACAGAACATAGGGGTGGTGGTGCTATACTTGAACCCAGAATAATGATCGCCAAATGGGACTAGGTTGTGGGCCTAATAGTATGCGCACTGTGTCTTTGACTCTTTGTTGAGGAAGTTACAAAGTTGATCAAATTTAAAACCCAGCTTACATGTATCTAGACTTCAAGGCCTTTATCAAAATATCACAAAGTTACTAAGAATTTTGTGGGATTGGAGGGAAATTTTGGGATTGAAGAAGAAACTGTTGGTGCCGTCAACATAAATTCATTAGCAATTGTTGTGGTGCTTAGTGAGGGTCAGTTACTACACTAGTCCCAAATGTATGGCAAATAGAGCATTTGTTGTTCATCATTTCTCCAGTACAACACAGAGGGAATACTGCATTGGCAGAGGTCTAGTCTTTCAGATGAGACGTTAAACAGAGTTCCCACTCGCATCTCAGGTGAATGCAAAATATCCTATGGTATTATTTCAAAGAAGAGAAAGGGTGCCCTGACTAATATTGATCCCACAAATCAATAACAGAAATAGATTATCTGGCTATTTTCACATTGCTGCTTGTTTTGTTGGAGCTTGCTTGCTGCATTTTCAATATTAAAGCAGTGAGCACACTTCAAAAATACTTCATTGGTTGTAAAAGAACTTCAGAACATTCTTTGGTCATGAAAAGTGCTACAGAAATGTAAGTCTTTGTTTTATTGAGGGAACAATCACACTGTCTATATCACCTACATTGGTAGATAACACAAAATGTGGGTGCAACGGCCTCAAATGATGAAAACAAATTTCAGGCAGGTCTAGATGAGATGGAGAAATTAGTCCATATCCAACAGGTGTCCAGATAAATTCCATATGATATACACTTAAGTACGGACAACTCCATGAGGTAACACCAGAACAGGAAAGGCTCGATATATTTTCCATTATTTAACAAAAGTCTCCACTGACTAGGAGTGACAGCTTGAAATTGAACACCAGTTTTCTCTTTCTTTATGAATAAAACTACAGGACTCACCAATTTGATGTGGAATAGACATCTATGTCAAGGAAGATGGTGGGTGACATTTAGTAATGGAAGTAGATAAACCAGATTCAGTAATAGCAATTGAGTTGCTGGGCTTTGGCAGTATGGAGTGGTGGCATTAAAGCATGACAGTACAGTTGGAAAAGCTGGAGCTTCAATAATGTGGTGGAAGAACATTGGAATGTAGAACCTATTTTACTGTGCGATCTCTAGGTTTTGGAAGTACGGATACAGAACCCCACATTTTGGCAACACTGGGTGAGGAAGTGTATGAAAACTGGGGTAGGTACTGGGATTTGTCCGCACTTGGCACTTAGTGGGAAGTGATCACTGGAGAGTTCGGTAGTCTGAATTTTTAAAATGTATTCGTGAGAAATTGGTGTCTGGCAAATAACAGTATTAAATGGGAGTAAAGTATATAGCCAGAAAAGATCAGGCAGTATTGGTAGCTAACCACTGCAGGACAGGGGGTAAGGAAGGACGAACTGAAGAGGGAATGCCCTGACAATTAAATTATTTTAAGAAAATAAAGTGAAAACTGTTCTGAAGCGCATTTTGGCATCAGTTGTACAAAATAAGTTTAGAAATCTGTCATAGGATAAACAGTCTTTCAGAGGGAGAAAAACCTTTAGATGCTTGGTAAACTGTGGAAACTATATACATGTATATTGTTGGATCTCTAAAGTGAAAAGGAGACATAACTGAGTCAAAGTTGTTTAATGTAACTTTATAAGTTAGGGATAATTGATGAAACAATGCATTGCATGCAGTATCTAGAACCATTTAATATTTATTAATTCTGCATTTCAGTGGCATTGGTCATCACAGAATTATCTCTGGTTGTTTCCTTGCATTTAATTTGTACATTCCCTATCGATGTTAGTGTAAAGGGGAAAGTACAACAGAAGGGAGTTTCAAGAAGTTTCAACTAAATGCAATCCGGCTTACGAAACTGCCCAATACCAAAATGACAGCCTTCGAACACCTGGCAAGGTAAATGACACCAGTCACTGGTATACCCTTACATCATACAGTCAGGTACATGAAGATGAAACTCCTGACATACCTCAGGAGATATACATGATGGTTCATTCGCCTCACTGTCACTAGAGCTGCTCTCACTTTCAGAGTCTGATCCAGAACTACTTTCAGACCCACTGTGGCTGCTGGAGTCAGCCCTAGGAGGTTCCATAGCCTCATTGTTTTGCTGGGAAAGTTCAGAACTACTGAAAAAGAAGAATTATTTGGTAAGCCAATTAATAAATTTATTTTAACGTAAAAATGTGAAGTGGAAGTAGTCAACTATTTTTGCATCTATCACCAGATAAAACATTACATTTTAAGTGATATTTTCTAGCTGCACCAAAGATCTATTGTTAACCAGATATGCAAAATCACCGCATTAAACAAATTACCATGTTTCTACCTCTAATCGCAAGTAGTTTCTACATGACCTTTCTACATTACACAGATAACTACTACCTACCCTTCAAGATTAGTTCTTGCAGGTGGTTTCCCCAAATCCTAGGATTAAAGAAAAATACAAAGATACTCATAAAATTAAGGCAAATTGATACTCAAAACTAGGATATACCATTTCTTTCAAACATATTCCAAATATTTCTTTGGAAAGATGTGATATGTCAATTCTTCTCAGTACAAGTATATTTAAATATGGTCAGAAAATTTGTATTTTTGCGATGTACATTCAATGAAGGTTGAATTGCTCCACCCAAACAACGTTCAACTTTAGTACACAAGTAACAGAACCAGCAAAGTCTCCTAAAAGATGTTACTAAATATGTATTGAACCATTGAGCACAAAGCTAGGGGCTGATGTATTAAACTACACAAGATCGATAAACATACATGGGAAAATAATATTTTATTTGATAGCAATAAAAATCTGTTTCTAGTTGTTCTCGTAAATTGAGACCCAAATACAAAACCATCAGGATTAGTGCAGTTTTGGATCTTTTTCCCTCCATATGGTCTCCAAGCTTCAGATTTGACTTTACAGAGAAACGAATGAAAAAATCCACTTGCAAATACACCACCAGTTCTTTTTTGTTTTATCAAGCTGCAAAGTAAGTCAATCTATCAATGTATAGTTAATGCATTTCATTTTCCATTTCCATTCCTTTGTTGTTCCTTCGCCATCTGCTGCACGTGATCCTTTACGTATGGTTGTAGTTCTTACTTCCATTACCTTGAAGCACAAATATAAACCTTTCTTGCCAATCAAATATCTCAAAGTTTTTGGTGAGTGAAAAGGTCATCCAGGGGAAAAAAAATCTTGGTCCACTCTTCAAGAATCAAGCAATTTATTCATATCTTTCCAGCATCACATTTATCGATAAATTGCAAGTTAGTTTCAATAACTAAGCACTTCCACTTTTTCATACACAGTAAACAAATGCTGGAGTGAAGGCAAACCTGGTCTGCATCGCTGTCTTCACTGCTGCTAAGTTTGAGGTCATCTTCCAACATTCTACACAAAAAGAGAGAATTACCACTATCATCACTGTAAGAAGCAAGTCTTTTTGTTAGAAATTGATCTGCATCAACATGTTCAGCAGCTGTATTTGGGATAGGAAGTTCCAATTTCAGTGGAACTCTCTCCAGACAGCTAATGGAGTAAAATACCAAAGTTTTTAAAAAAAGTCAAATCTGTCAGTCAGGAATACAAAAATCACAAATTCGTTAAATGACCATACAAAGGAAAATAAAATCCACATTTCCATGGAATATTTAGGGCTGCAGTTCATTGAAAAAAAAAAGGACTGCGCAAAAGGGGTTCTATTCAAAGGCCTATCTCACTTTAACTTCATTAAGCAATTAATTTATATGTAGTTGTGGTCCAAGTAGAAGACAATTATATTTTCAGAGCATAGAAAAAAGTGATTGTTGGTAAATAATAATCTAAATCAAAATTAGTTAATTGAATTAATCTCTTGCAGTTTGAGTTATCTGAACCCTAAAGTTATTTTAAACAATTACCAGCTATCAAGGTGGATGACTAATGTGCATCATGTACATTAAGTCCTTGCTTCAAGTTGTTTCCTTTTTAAATGTGTTACAATCTAACATTTTTAGTGTTTAGCATTGTGGATTCATACTAATATTGTTTTGCACCAGGTGTGCTGAAAGGTAACGTGACCCAATTGTCAGTTTTTGGAGCATAGTTTCCTCACTCCCTAACACTGGCACCCATTCAACATTTGTGCTTACCGTCATGATCACACAAATTGAAACTGACGTGACACCTCTCTACACACATGCACGCACCCACACCTCCCCCCTGCACACACGCCTGCAAACCCCCCCCCCACACACGCACCCCAACTCACACATATGCCCCACCATCCCACATTTAGCTGTCAATGTCCATCAATGCCATGACACGGTCTGCAATACCTAATTCCCTTGCAGACGACACCTGAACACCTACTATAGAATTTGGGAAAGTGATCTAGCTCTTTTAGACTGTCCTACAGGATCATTTGCAACTCAGGTACAAGCATCAACGCAAAACATTGCAACAATCATACTGTATACCACAAGTTACATTGAAAATCCCATGCAGATAGACTTACCTTGAAGCAGTCTGGTCAGTTTCAGAGCTATTTAAAAAGAAAGAAGGCATTAAATGATACCATTTATGAACTATTTTGATATTTTGATATCTAAGCATCACTTCATAGAAACCCTAGAAACCCTACAGTGCAGAAGGAGGCCATTCGGCCCATCGAGTCTGCACCGACCACAATCCCACCCAGGCCCTATCCCCACATATTTTGCTCACTAATCCCTCTAACCTATGCATCTCAGGACTCTAAGGGGCAATTTCTAACCTGGCCAATCAACCTAACCCGCACATCTTTGGACTGTGGGAGGAAACCGGAGCACCCGGAGGAAACCGGAGCACCCGGAGGAAACCCACGCAGACACGAGGAGAATGTGCAAACTCCACACAGACAATGACCCGAGCTGGGAACCGAACCCGGGACCTTGGAGCTGTGAAGCAGCAGTGCTAACCACTGTGCTACCGTGCCGCCCTCACTTCATGAATGTTATTTGAATCTTTAGTAACTTGGAATCCTGAGTAGCTTTAAAAACATAAAAAGCTACACACAAGATTCTTCTGTTCACTTCAGTTCCAAAAGGAGACCTCCGTTCAGCCAAGAATACATTTACCGACACACCAATATCACTAAACTGTACGATTTAAAATTAGAAAATCAAATCAAAGCCTCAATTATGGCATTGAAATTCTTTTTACTAGTTCCTGTTATTTTGTGTACTCCTTGTACAATTTCAGTGATTGAAATTGCTAACATACTCAATACTTAATAAAACGGAATGAGGACTGCAAACTTAGGAGCAATACAATATCAATGTGGCATCTAACGGTGGGTTACATATCCATTGGCTGTTATAAAATCAAATAATCCTCATAAGCCCATGGCACATTATCAGGCTGCCCAGATGAAGTATTTGAAAGTGATGATTGAGAGGGGCTAATTGTTTTAGGAGGATGAGGATGGCAGTTAGATAATGATTAGGTTTACTGTTAAACTGGTTAGTTATTCTGAAACATGTCAGAATACGTCCACCTGGCAACCCTCCAACAATTTTGTTGTTCTTTTGTGAATCTATTCACAGGGAACATCTTAACTTGCTTGGTAATGACCTCACTATTCTCCTGTCTCAATAGAGTCATTATAGCACAGAAGACGGCCATTTGGTACATCAAGTCCAAACTGGTTCTCTGTAGAGGAATTCTATCAGTCCCATTTCCACAGTCCACAACAGAGATCAATAAATTAAGCACTGATTAGGACTTGAACATTGGGCAGTGTAACATGGATCTCCTTGGCTTGTTGGAACATTCTACAGTCCAAAATAATGGGAACTTCCACTACCACTGCCAGCACAGATACTGGATTGAAGCGGACACTTGTATAGCTTGTATGCTTTAATATCATGCCACATACTGTATTTACCCTGAAATCCTCCTGATCTGATGTTGATATATTGGAATCACTTGACCAGTTTTCATCAATGCATGTTTGCACTTCCCCAACAAGCTATTAACAGCTGTACTTTCTCAAACACCATGACGTATGGTGGCACAGTGGTTAGTACTGCTGCCTCACAGTACCAGGGACCCGGGTTCAATTCCGGCCTCAAGTCACTGTGTGGAGTTTGCATGTTCTCCTCCTATCTACGTGGTTTTTCCTCAGGTGCTCCAGTTTCCACCCACACTCCAAAGATGTGGTTAGGTGGATTAGCCATGCTAAATTCATCCTTAGTGTCAGGGGGATTAGCAGGGCAAATACGTGGTGGTACAGGAGTTATCAGTGAAGGCTTGATGGACTGAATGACCTCATTCTGCAGTGCAGCAATTCTGTCATTCTATACTTAAATTTTGAACGGTCTAAAGCCCATGATTAATACAGATCACATGATTTGAGAGATGCAAAGGAAGGTGAATACAAGGATTTTGATGACAGATTTGTGAGATGCAAATTTCCAATCCTGATCACAACAGTAGGGAGGGGATCAATTGGAAGAAACTATTCTAATACCTTTCTCTTATAGCATTTCACAGAAGTGTTACGATGCAGAAGGCGGCCATCTGGCCCATTGTGACTGCACCGGCTCTTCAGACGAGCATTATGGCTTAGTGCCATTCCCGACCTTTCAGCACCTCCATGCATATTGCTTTTATTCAAGTAATCATCTAATGCCTCCACCACATTTCCAGACAGTGCATTCCACACCTGAACCACTCGTGAGAGAAAAAAATCTTTTCACACCGCGTCAACTACTTTTGCCAATCACTTTAAATTTAGGTCCTCTCTTGATCATTTTATGAGGGACCACTTTCTCCCCATCTATCCTGTTCAACCCCCTCATGATTTTGAACATCTCTATCAAATTTTCTCAGTTGCCTTCTCTCCAAGTAGAATAGTCCTCGCCACTCCAACCTTTTCCCATAACTGAGGTTTCTCATCTCTGGAACCATTCTTGTAAACCTTTTTGCATGCTTTCCAGTGCGTTCACATGCTTTTTATAGTGTGGTGCCCAGAACTGTACACAATATTCTAGTTGAAGTCTAAGTCCTGTCCTGTATAAGTTCAGCATAACCTCTTTGCTCTTGTACTCTATGCCTCTATTAATAAAGCCCAGAATACTGCATGCTTTATTAACTGCTCCCCACCTGTCCTGCCAACTTCAATGATCTATGCACATTAACACCCAGCCCCTCCCTACTCTGGCGGACTCAATTTTAGCACTTATGTTATGTGGTCTCTCTATGTTCTTCCTACCAAAATGCATCACCTTACATTCTCCATATTGAATTGCCACCTATCTGCCCACTCCACCAACTTGTCTCTGCACTTCTGTCCTCTTCACAGTTGATGTGGAGATACCGGCGTTGGACTGGGGTAAGCACAGTAAGAAGTCTCACAACACCAGGTTAAAGTCCAACAGGTTTATTTGGTAGCACAAGCCACAAGCTTTCAGAGCGCTGCTCCATCATCAGGTGAGTGGGAGTTCTGTTCACAACAGGGCATATAAAGACACAAACTCAATTTACAAAATAATGGTTGGAATGCGAGTCTTTACAGGTAATCAAGTCTTAAAGGTACAGACAATGTGAGTGGAGAGAGGGTTAAGCACAGGTTAGAGAGATGTGTATTGTCTCCAGCCAGGACAGTTAGTGAAATTTTGCAACCCCAGCAAGTCGTGGGGGTTACAGATAGTGTAACATGAACCCAAGATCCCGGTTGAAGCTGTCCTCATGTGTGCGGAACTTGGCTATTAGTTTCTGCTCAGCGATTCTGCGTCGTGTGTCGTGAAGGCTACCTTGGAGAACGCTTACCCGAAGATCAGAGGCTGAATGCCCGTGACCGCTGAAGTGTTTCCCAACAGGAAGAGAACACTCCTGCCTGGTGATTGTTGAGCGGTGTTCATTCATCCGTTGTCGTAGTGTCTGCATAGTCTCCCCAATGTACCATTCCTTGGGACATCCTTTCCTGCAGCGTATCAGGTAGACAACGTTGGCCGAGTTGCAAGAGTATGTACCGTGTACCTGGTGGATGGTGTTCTCACGTGAGATGATGGCGTCCGTGTCAATGATCCGGCACGTTTTGCAGAGGTTGCTGTGGCAGGGTTGTGTGGTGTCGTGGTCACTGTTCTCCTGAAGACTGGGTAGTTTGCTGTGGACAATGGTCTGTTTGAGGTTGTTTGAAGGCAAGAAGTGGGGGTGTGGGGATGGCCTTGGCGAGATGTTCATCTTCATTGATGACATGTTGAATGCTCCGGAGAAGACGTTGTAGCTTCTCCGCTCTGGGGAAGTACTGGACGATGAAGGGTACTCTGTCCGTATCCCGTGTTTGTCTTCTGAGGAGGTCGGTGCGGTTTTTCACTGTGGCGCGTCGGAACTGTCGATCAATGAGTCGAGTGCCATATCCTGTTCTTACAAGGGCATCTTTCAGCGTCTGGAGGTGTCTGTTGCGATCCTCCTCATCTGATCAGATCCTGTGTATAAGGAGGGCTTGTCCGTGGGGGATGGCTTCTTTAACGTGTTTAGGGTGGAAGCTGGAGAAGTGGAGCATCAGGAGGTTATCCGTCGGCTTGCGGTACAGTGAAGTGCTGAGATGACTGTCCTTGATGGAGATGCGTGTGTCCAAGAATGCTACCAATTCTGGAGAGTAGTCCATGGTGAGTCTGATGGTAGGATGGAACTTGTTGATGTCATCGCATAGTTGTTTCAGTGATTGTTCACCATGAGTCTAAAGGAAGAAAATGTCATCGATGTATCTGGTGTATAGCATCAGTTGAAGGTCCTGTGCGGTGAAGAGGCCTTGTTCGAACCTGTGCGTGACGATGTTGGCATATTGAGGTGCGAATGTGGTCCCCATGGCTGTTCCATGTGTCTGGATGAAAAACTGGTTGTTGAAGGTGAAGACATTGTGGTCCAGGATGAAGTGGATGAGTTGTAAAATTGCATCTGGAGATTGGCAGTTGTCGGCATTGAGTACTGAGG
This sequence comes from Mustelus asterias, assembly GCF_964213995.1. NCBI lineage: Eukaryota > Metazoa > Chordata > Chondrichthyes > Carcharhiniformes > Triakidae > Mustelus > Mustelus asterias. Next base: position 24,717,838 of record NC_135816.1, on the reverse strand, counting down.
CAGTTGCAGCAATGCCATCGTCGTGGCAGCGTGTAAATCAGCGTGTAAAGACTCACATTCCAACCATTATTTTGTAACTTGAGTTTGTGTCTTTATATGCCCTGTTTGTGAACAGAACTCCCACTCACCTGATGAAGGAGCAGCGCTCTGAAAGCTTGTGGCTTGTGCTACCAAATAAACCTGTTGGACTTTAACCTGGTGTTGTGAGACTTCTTATTCTTCACAGTTTACAATACTTCCAAGTTTTGCATAATCTGTAAACTATGAAACTATATCCTGCATACCAAGATCTAGGTTAACATACATCAGGAAAAGCAAGGGTCCCAATATTGACCCTGGGAAACACCATCATAAACCTTCCTCCAGCCCAAAAATATCCATTGACCATTATTCTCTGCTTTCTTTTATTCAGCCAATTTTGTATCCACGTTTTTACAGTTCCTTTTATTCCATGAGTTACAATTTTGCTTGTCTGTTGGGTGGCACTGTATCGAATGCCTTCTGAAAGTCCATGTACACCACATCAACAGCATTACCCTAATTGACCCTGTTACCTCTTCAGCAAATTAGTTAAACATGATTTACTCTTCAGAAATCCATGTTGGGCCTACCTAATCAACCTGCATCTTTCCCATGTGACTACTAATTCTATCCCACATAATTGTTTCTAGAAGCTTGCCCACTACTGATGTTAAACAGACTGGCCTGTTATCCTTAGAACCTTTTTTGAACAAGGCGTAACATTTGCAATTCTACAGTCCTGTGGCATCTCCCGAATCTAGGGAAAACTGGAAGATTATGGCCAGCGCCCTTGCAATTTCCTTTCATACTTCCTTCAAAATTCTTGGATGCATCTCATCCATTGCTGCAATTAGAATGATGATTTATTGGTTTGGAATTTTTTTTAATGGAGAAGAGGGGAAAAAAACTGGCAGTTTGAAACAAAAGTAAATAAACTGGAATTAAGTGGAGCACTTTTTTTTTTAACTTAGGATGCTTATTTCATTCTAGACAGTCTGTTTTACAATAAAGCTAATTATCCAAGCACCCACTCCAGAAGACAAGGGCATTGACATCATAATTACAACAGACTTGAAACTTTACAAGAGATGCATTTTGCCATATTTATAGATAATTCCAAAGTACGATAGAAACATAGAAAATAGTAGGTGGCCATTTGGCCCTTCAAGCCTGCTCTGCCATTCAAATGAAAATTACTTACCATTTTGCTTGGTGATGATTGGAGGTTGATTTTGATGTTGCATTGTATCTCTCTGCAATTAAAATCTCATTATTAAAAAATATACATAGTTCTAAGCACTACCAAAACAGTTGATGTCCTTCTAGTAGGTAGAGTAAATTTCTACTCAACTTCGGGATAAAGGCTCCTTTAATCCTCAAGTCATTATGCCTAGAGAATGCAAGTCACAGACTAAGTAGATCCCAGTTCAATGCTTGATCTGTGCTGAATTAACTGATCTCAATTGGGGTAGTGTTAGAAGCATTATGCTGGTCTCAGTAACCTAGGTTGCCGATGAAAATCATTTTCTTGTATGCGTTGCTAATTGCAACCCTTTCTGGTGTAATCACTGGATGAGGATAGAATCAAGTTTGTCTGTTCTGTTGAAGCCTGTTTGCATTGAATAGCTCAGCAAGGAGTTACTGAGTTCAAGAGGGAGAAGAGAAATTGGGGAAAACAGACACACTTTCCTGGTTATAATTTGACGAAACTGTGGTTCAGGGAAGAAATTTCAGAGGTTTGGACAACTAAAGGCAGAGTGATCAATGGTGGAGTGAAGAAATTGGAGGATGTGTAGGAGGCCAGAGGTGGACTGTAGTGTCCTCATAAATATAGACTGAAAGAAGCTACTAAGATGAGGGGTGGGTGGTGCGTGAGACCAATAGGAATATGACTACAAAAGAAATGAGATGGAGACAAAGTAGGTCATTGACAGTAGGGATGATGGATGAGCAAGCAGGAGTCGAGTTCTGAATGAGTTTAAGTTGAGAGGAGGCTGGCCAAGAGGCCACTGGAATAGCCAATCATAAGGTTGCAATTCTGAACAAGATTTAAGTAGCAAGTGGGTTGAGGTAGAGATGGGATATGTTACAGAACTGGAGGTAGAAGTAGACAGTCCTTGTATGGCAGAGAACATACATCTCAGTACTCAGTTGAGGATCAAATGGGGCACCGAGGTTGCACACAGTTTGATTTAGCCTGAGACATTGGTCCCAGAAGGCAATGGTGAGGGAATGAAGTATGTGAGGTAAGGAGGCAAAAAGACAATGGCTTTGGCATTTGAAAAGTTTATTTGGAGGATGACTATCATATTGATAAGTGTGGAATCAATCAAGGGAAATTTAATAGTTGGGTAATACAGGGAAAGTTTTGGAAAAAGGGGTATCAACGTTGGCTCAGTGGTAACATCCTTCCAAAATTAGGTTAAGTGAGACTTGAGCACATAAATTAGGCCAGCACTGGAGTGTAATACTGAAGGAAACACATAGAAATAGGTGGTCATTCAACTGTCATGCATGTCAGTTAGATGAAGGCTGATTTGTATCTCAGTACACTTTGCTCCACACCTCGATACTCTCCAACTAACAACCCCGGAAGGGTAGGGGATTTTAGTTAAGCCAGGTAGCATGGTCGGTGCAGACTTGGGAGGGCTGAAGGGCCTGTTCATGCGCTGTAGTTTTCTTTGTTCTCATTTATAGATCTGTTTTGAAAGTTTCAATTGAAGCAGCAGCAGCATCCACCACTTAATGGGAGAGAAAGATTTGGATTTCCACTGCCATGAGAGAAAAAGTGCACCCTGATGTCATCCCTAAAAGGCCTGATTTTAATTTAAGATCATGTTTGTTTTGGATGGCGTGTTGGACAGAAATAACATCTTTTGGATGAGATATTAAGTGGAGGTTACAACTGCTCTTAAGTAGAGATTACAACTGCCCTCACTGGTGGACATAAATAATTCATAGAATTAATCTTCTAACAGCTGGATGGTGAAGCAGGAAATCAATCTTTTATTTAATACTAGATATATTTATGGGACGCAACATTGTAAATGTCTTCCTACTCCCTAACCAACACCTTTTGTTCCAAGTATGTGCTTAATGCACTTGAACTCATTTAATGCCTTCCACTTGTATATCCTCAACGTTAGTAAAATTAGCAATTAACACTTCTATTTTAGGCCCTGTTCTTTTTTCTATTTACATGAACAATGTGGTTTAAGTAACAGAGGACTCTTCAATCCATCTGTATGCAGATGATACAATCTTATATTCTGTAGGTCTATCCATTCTTTGTTTTGCACAATTTGCAACTCAGTTTTGCTAATGTACAACAGTACGTTTTGGTCTTCATTTGCTGAACTCGACTGAAACCAAGTTTATGTTTAATAGGAAAACGTCTTAGTCTACCTGTGATCAGAGTTTTAGTGCTTGATAACTCGACCTGAGCAAATTTCCACTTACAAGTATTTCAGAATCTGATTGAACTATGCTTTGACTTGCAATTCGCACATTTGACATTTTAAGTCTAGACTCGGGTTTTCTCTATCGCAGTAAATCCTGCTTTACTCACCTACCGGATACACCGTAGTTCAGATGTTTATCCTGCATTTTTGGTTACAGTGACTTACCTTATAAAATGGCCTCCAAAACCTCTATTGCTAAGTTAGATGTCCTCTTTCACTCTGCAATTAGATTTGTGACTGGTCTACCTTATCACAACAACCACAGTGACTGCACTCCTTGATTAGCTGACCCTCATTGTACACAAAGGCGCCAACTCCACTGACTTCTGTTAATTCATTGAATCTTACTAGGGAAAACACCTGCCTATTGGAAAATTTGTTACATTTTACTGCGAGGTCATGTGACTTGATCAAATTGGTCACTTCAAGGGTGAGCACAGTCTTTGGTTGCAATTCATTTCAGTTGGCAGCTGCTAATGAACGGAATGAGGTACAACTAAACCTGATGCTAACCAATTATATTACCATGGATGTCTTGCATTGAAGGGTTAATGCCCTGTTGCTGGTACTTTCACTTACTAAACTATCAATTCTCACTCATTGTTAATTTGTATTTTATTGTTTTTGGTGTTTAAATGAATTGCATCGTGTAATTTTTGTTGCTACGGCATTAACTTCATGGCAAGGTCAATCCTGTAAATGAGAATAGGCTCTCAATTGACTCACCTGGCGAAATAAAGGTTAAATAAAACACACAGCATCATTTAAAGTAGAGCTGGAGGATTATTGAAGTAGTCCTGGCCTATGTTTGCCCCTCAGTTATCAATAAATCAAATTATCTGTTCTAAAAAGAAAAAGTGCTGCGAAAACGAAGTAGGTCTGGCAGCATCGGTGGAGAGAGAAGCAGGGTTAATGTTTGCATTAGCTGAGTTTTTCCAACACTTTGTTTTTTATCCAGATTTCCAGCATTCACATTATCGTTTTTTTGGGATGGCATGGTTCAATTCCGGCCTCTGGTCACTTTCTGTCTGGAGTTTGTGCATTCGCCCCGTGTCTGTGTGGGTTTCCTCTGGGCGCTCCAGTTTCCTCCCACAGTCCAAAGATGTGCGGGTTAGGTTGAGTGCCCATGCAAAATTGACCCGAGTATCAGGGGATTAGCAGGGTAAATATGTGGGGTTACAGGAATAGGGCCTGGTGGGATTGTGGTCAGCGCAGACTTGATGGGCCTAATGGCTTCCTTCTGCACTGTAGAGATTCTATGATTGCTGTTTATCTGGTCATTTATCTCTGCTGTTCATTGGTCCATGCGGTGTTCACATTGACCATTGTATTTATCTTACCACGGTGATTAGACATCAAAAGTATTTAATTAACTGATGAGCTTTACGATGTTCAGGGAAGCTAAAGGCACTACATAAATGCAAGCTTATTTTTTTCAATCTTTGTTTTACATTTGCACTTCAATTATAGTTATACTTCAGATTTTTACTTAGTAAACAACATTAGATAATAAAGTAATTATTTTGACCTAATTACCCATAGCATTATAAGCTTTTCAGGGTTACTTTGCATTCTTCACAATCAACAAAACAGATACAATCCTGGGTAAACAATCTTATGATGTGGAGATGCCGGCGTTGGACTGGGGTAAGCACAGTAAGAAGTCTCACAACACCAGGTTAAAGTCCAACAGGTTTATTTGGTAGCACAAGCTTTCGGAATGTCGATTCTTCTTCAGGTGAGTGAGGAGCTGTGTTCACAAACAGGGCATATATAAACACAAACTCAATTTACAAGATTATCTGGTAAATCTGGTGCTGTGAGACTTCTTACTAAACAATCTTATACCATCATGGACTATCCTTAATCAATAAGGAGATATCAACAACCAGCCACTAGGAAAGAACTATCGCCTACCAACTTCATTTTTTAGCACCGTTTTGCCTGCTTCAATCAGTCAGTTACCTGGCGTATATCAATATCAAGTTTTTGCTTACTGGTGCTTTTTAACCAATGGATAGGCATGTTAAGCACAGTAAGAAGTCTCACAACACCAGGTTAAAGTCCAACAGGTTTATTTGGTAGCAAATACCATCATTTATTTATTTGCTACCAAATAAACCTGTTGGACTTTAACCTGGTGTTGTGAGACTTCTTACTGTGCTTACCCCAGTCCAACGCCGGCATCTCCACATCATAGGCATGTTAAAGCAGTCCTTTAATTATTTGGCCTCTAATCTTTCCTACCTGCTGCAAAGGAGTGCCTAGTTTCTTGTGGCGTTCACCACCCTGTGATGCCAAATGGTGGGCATTGCAGAATCAAATCTGCACCTGACCATGGGATATGCTGCCAATCTGACTTGAAATAAAAGGCACATCAGATTCTGAAGACAAATTATCCTTGAAATCTTAATGTGGCCTGACAATTATAAATAGATATGGGCAACTGTTAACCATTAGATACCTTAATTTTTAAATCATTCCACATGTGTAGTGAATATATCATAGAATCATAGAAACCCTACAGTGCAGAAGGAGGCCATTCGGCCCATCGAGTCTGCACCGACCACAATCCCACCCAGGCCCTACCCCCACATATTTTACCCGCTAATTCCTCTAACCTACGCATCCCAGGACTCTAAGGGGCAATTTTTTTAACCTGGCCAATCAACCTAACCCGCACACCTTTGGACTGTGGGAGGAAACCGGAGCACCCGGAGGAAACCCACGCAGACACGAGGAGAATGTGCAAACTCCACACAGACAGTGACCCGAGCCGGGAATCGAACCCGGGACCCTGGAGCTGTGAAGCAGCAGTGCTAACCACTGTGCTACCGTGCCGCCCCTATATGTTTCATTATTGTGACAAGATTTTAAAAGTACTAGTATATTCCCATGGAAGTACTCACGGAGGTACATGAAAGCGTATGGTAGAGTTCTGATAACTGCTGGGAGAGTTCAATAAGTGGATAATGGTGGCACTTCCTGATTGAAGTTGCACCCAAAAATCAGAAAATGGTATTACAATTTCAGTGCTAAAGATAAAGAATGCTGTGCATTATTTTATAAAGCTATGATATACCACAAGGAAACAAACTAACTATTAAGGTGTAGGTGTCTCTTTGGAAGGTTAAAAATGTCTAGCTAATGTTAAGTAAACACTGGTTAAGCCCATACACAGGTCGGGTTTGACTGTTTCTCTTGCGTTTCTGTCACTGCAGCGCGTACATTCCAAGTAACTGCCTTTGCTCGTCATTACCTTTCAGCAGAGACAGAAATTTCATTAGCGTGCCATGATTGAAGTACATAGTATTTGTTTAGATTATGGTAAAGGAGGATCTTCCAAGCTGTGGCCATCAGCAAGTTGGATGAAAAGTAATTTTCTATTCACAGGAGCATCACACCATGTAACGAAGACTAATATAATATGGATAAATTAATAAATATCCAAGTTTAAATAGCTTTAAATACTTACTCTGCCCTGGTACACTGTAGTTAACATGCTGAGATTCCTAAAAAATAAAAGATAATAAAGATGTGAAACGTACTGCAACGAAAATGGTCACCCGAGGACCAGAAATGGAACAAACTTCTCCTTTAGCCACAGATGTTCTGCCGACTATTCAAATTTTAAATAATACAGGCCTTCAAAATCCACTGCCATTTAGGAAATTTTCATAGTTCACTTTACCTGTAAGATCATGTACATATTCTGTAGGATTTTAGTCACGATGCATGCTGTAAAACAGTGCTGGAAGTAGCTTCTGAAATTTATTGACAATTAGGACCTCTTTCAAACTCAGTGCAATGAACTTTCCACTCACCAAAATCAGTTATTTGAACTTTAACCAGAGAAAATAAATCCTAAAAAGAATTAAAATACACTTTTTTTTTGGTTGGGACAAGAATCAATCAGCGGGTATGGAAGAACAGCTACAGGACGTAAAAAGGATCAGGTGCAGCATGAAAGCAAAAGGAAATGGAAAAAGAGAGAAAGAACACACCAAGGTTAATCCCAAACTGTAGTGATTTTCAATTTGCAAAAGGTACAAATAGTAGAGGTTCCTCAAGCTAGCTAGTAAGTATACTTCTAAATTGGCTGCAAAATAAATGCATCATCTTAAAATACAAACTGATGCCTGTACATAATCACAGGTTCCACTTAGTAGTATATTAATAGAAATATTCAATTTGCTGATTCATTTGAGATTCTCATCTCAGGAATGGATTTCCATTTGTTCAAAGAAATAGTCAATGCTATCAACATTAAAATGCATCAACTTGTAACGTGCCAAATTTCAGAATTAAGTTTAACGTGGTTTGGTCGATTGCAAGTACATTTTTTCTACTAAAAGGATACAAAGATACTCAAGTTCCCTTCCTTTGTGAACTCCTCTGCAATGCCTTCCTCACTCTTGCAGTGTGCTTGTCCTTTGACATTTCTTCTTTTGCTCTCTCACTGAGTAGCTCCTTTTTCTTCTCCCACATCACGGATTCACAGCTACATTATTTCCTTCCTACATCACACCAATTCCACTGTTCTTGTACTCTTCTCTTGACCCCAGTTTTAAACATTCCATGTCTGTAGAAGTAAACACAAATACCCACCTTTGTTGGAAATGGAAATTTTGATGGCTCAGCCTTGCACGGTGTATGAATTGCCGTCAGAGGTGGTGGCCAGGAGTGAGTCATTTCCTATAGCACACAGTGTACAATGGGTCAGAATTGTATTCTATAACAGATGACTGAATAGTAAATCCTAATCAACATGTAACTTACACAAGTTTTATCGAAACAGAACCTGATTGGGGAAAATTGGGCTTAAATTCTCTGGGGTTTAAAATGAAAAGAGGTGATCTCATTGAAACCTACAAATACTGAAGGGGTTTGATAGTGTAGATGGAGATTTTTCCATTGGTCAAGGAATGTAAAACACAGAGGCACAGTTTCAGGATAAGGGGCCAATCATTTAGGATCGAGACTAGGAGGTATTTCTTCACTCAGAGGGTTGTGAATCTTTGGAATATGCGGCCCCAGAGGGTTGCGGATGGTCCATCGTTGAATATATTTAAGGCTGGGATGGACAGATTTTTGTATATGAACAGCAAGCAGGACAATGGAGTTGAAGCCCAAGATCTGCCATGATCCCATTGAATAGAGTGAGCTGAGTTGACCTGCTCCTGTTTCTTATGTTTTGTTCTGATAACAGCTCAAACAATCTGGAGCTTCAACTATCGACTACATTAAAAAGTTCACTTTTGCACACGCATCCTGGTAACATTTTTCATTATAAATTTTTATACTCAAAAACTTTAAGGAGGCTGATGTGGATTTATCAAGGTACAATTACACCCTCCCACCAATTAGATCATAACAAGTCTACATAATCAATTTCCATTATAGATGTGGGCATCAGAATTTACAAGGGACATATAGATTAACAGAATGTTTTAAATTGGGTGGGGACTAAATCACGTTGTGCACTCTGAGCAAATTATCCCCCACCTTCTAATTGCACTTCACTCAAATATACACTTGATCTTTGACTTTGCATGTACAATGCCACGGGGATTGACTAAGAAACTAAAGATACTTTACCCATCACTACATTGTCACTATTCTTTTAGTTCCACAGATTTCATCATCCATTTCAAGTTTGTCGTTACCTTTTAATTCCAAAGATTTCATCACAAGTGAAGCTCTATTTATTTGTGAACTCCTGACCCAGTGTCTCAAAATCCGGAAGGACCCGAAAACTGGGTCCCACCCTGGAATCTACAATCTCCATCATTGCTCACCATATCCGAATCGCTGAAAGCTACTCTCCTACTTTTTGCACTGTATTGTTTGTGGAGGTTATAAATAGCCCTTTATCTTATGGTGGCTATACAGGAATTGCATGAAGCTTTAAAGTAATGTTTTATTTTTAGTGCTTTGTGCAAAAGTGAATGAAATACCCAAAATCCAGAAAATCCCCTAAACCGGCACCTGCCCAGATATGGGGTTGGTGCCTGTATAATGAGCTTTGAAGTAATGTACATATATGAGGAAAACAGTATTAACACTACAGTCAACAAAGCTTATTTTCAGGTTTTCCACTTTTTCTGGTTTTACATTATTGAATCACTGCTGCTATTCGGTTACAGAAAATTCAATTTCGCAAAATGGGAAGAAATACCTATTGCCACTGTAAAGCAACAACAAACCATTTTACAAAGTAGATCCCACACATATTACTAACTGCACTCTCTGGGATTGCTTTTGCAAAACTGATGGCAAGCTTGGAATTCACACGATCACCCTTGCACTGCAAAAGTAGAGAAACGCATTGTCTGCATTACATTAAGCCATACAGACAAGGATTTGATCCCTGCTATGTGCTAAGTTAGACAGCAGGGAAACACTATAATTGCCCTTAGCACTGATGACGGAAAATATCAGCAAAGAGAGCTTCTCCTTATCACCAACTAGTGCACATGCATTTAAAGCGATTGTGTGAACACAGGACTGGTCTTGGTTATAATTAACCACACCATAAATCGAGCAATCTGTCGGGCAGTGACCCATAATATCAGATGTTTCCAGTATCTGTGATATTATACTGTGGCAGCACGATTGCCTTGAATAAGGCAGCACCTCTGGTAAAGGGGGGAGTAAAGGGAGAGAGGATAAAAATAAAAATGCCAGGAGTAAAGGTTAAAGATGTACTAACATCCATAATCATAATGGACGTACCTTCAGAATCTCATCCACACAGCTGGCATCACCTGACACAGAAGACTGCAAATTGCAAAAAGAAATAAATGTAATTTTTCCTTACCAACAGAATATTTTATTTGATGGTTTCATGTCTGCTGTATACTACTGACCTTGCAACCAAAGCATCAGAAACACCACCATTTTTAACAAATTTAAACCAGATCCCATGTGAGTTGGACATCACTTATGCCTAAATGAGTGAGCCAACAAACTAACAAATAAAAGGTACCTATCAGAAAGCATTCCATGAAAAAGCCAAAGACTCATTAAACAGCATTTTCTAAATCCCAGAATCAAAGCAACATGGAAATACATGTCTGGTGACATAATTTTTGAAGTTTCAGGAACCAGTTTTTCCCTTTGCTGGAGTCCACAGTCAGCAAATTTTGAATTGTATTCATGCAAACATCATAAACAGGAATCATTAACAGGCTAAACAGAATTCAAAATAGTTACCCACTCATAGGATGTAGGTTTCACTGGCAAGACCAACATATTTGGAAGGAGGAACTGAAGGCACTGCTGCTAAGTTTGCAGATGATACAAAGATATGTAGAGGGGGAGGGGGGGGGGGGGGGGGGGGGGTGTGGCGGCAGCTCCAGAAGGACTTGGACAGGTTAGGAGAGTGGGCAAAGAAGTGGCAGATGGAATACAATGTGGAAAAGTGTGAGGTTATGCACTTTGGAAGGAGGAATGGAGGCATAGACTATTTTCTAAATGAGTAAATGCTTAGGAAATCAGCAACACAAAGGGACTTGGGAGTCACTGTTCAAGATTCTCTTAAGGTTAACGTCCAGGTTCAGTCAGCAGTTAGGAAGGCAAATGCAATGTTAGCATTCATATCGAGAGGGCTAGAATACAAGAACAGGGATGTACTTCTGAGGCTGGAGAAGGCTCTGGGCAGACTCCATTTGGAGTATTGTGAGCAGTTTTGGGTCCCGTATCCAAGGAAGGATGTGCTGGCCTTGGAAAGGATCCAGAGGAGGTTCACAAGAACGATCCCTGGAATGAAGAGCTTGTCGTATGCGGAATGGTTGAGGGACTCTGGGTCTGTACTCATTGGAGTTTAGAAGGATGAGGGGGGATCTTATTGAAACTTACAGGATACTGTGAGGCCTGAATAGAGTGGACATGAAGAGGATGTTTCCACTAGTAGGAAAAACTCGAACCAGAGGGCACAACCACAGGCTAAAGAGACGATCCTTTAGAAGAGAGATGAGGGGGCATTTCCTCAGCCAGAGAGTAGTGAATCTGTGGAACTCTTTGCTGCAGAAGGCTGTGGAGGCCAGGTCATTGAGTGTCTTTAAGACAGAGATAGATAGGTTCTTGATTGATAAGGGGGTCAGAGGTTGTGGGGAAAAGGCAGGAGAATGAGGATGAGAAAAATATCAGCCATGATTGAATGGCGGAGCAGACTCGATGGGCTAAGTGGCCTAATTCTGCTCCTATGTGTTATGGTCATATGTTGCCCCTCCCCAATTGCTCTTGAACTGAGTGGTTTTGCTAGGCCACATCAGAGAGCCATTAGGTGTCAGTACATTGTTATGTTCTTGGAGTCACATGGAAGCCAGACCAGATAAACTCTGCAGAATTCCTGCCCTAAAGGACATTGGCTTTTACAACAATGATAGCTGTCATGGCCACCATTACTGATACTAGATTTCAATTCCAGATTTCATTAATAGAAGTAAATTCCACCAGCTGTCATGATGGAATTTGAACCCAAATCCCCAGAGTATTAGATTGGGCCTCTGGGTTACTAGTCGAGTGACATTGCCACACACCACTGCCCTTTGTTATCGTGGCTAAATAGCTACTTAGTCTCTCAATTTATTCCTTGCATACATAAAGTAAAACCTGCAGATGCTGGAGAGAACTCAAGAGAATACAGGAAACATTCAAGTCAGGCACCATCAATAGAAAGGACAGAGAAATTGATATTTCGGGTGCAAACCAAATGCATAGCTGAAATCATAGAATCCCTACTGTGCAGAAGGAGGCCATTCGGCCCATCGGATCTGCACCGACTCAGAATCTTACCCAGGCCGGCCGCCCGATTGATCCCCTTAACCGCGAATCCACCTTACCTAAACAACCTGGGGCACTAACAGGCAATTTAGCATGGCAATCCACCTAACCTGCATATCTCTGGACTGTGGGGGGAAACTGGAGGATGCGGAGAAAACCCATGCAGACTCCTTACAAACAGTGACCCAAGGCTAGAAACGAACCCAGGTCCCGCGTTGAGGTAGCAGTGCTAACCACTGTGCCACCATGTCGCCCCTTGAAATGTCAACTATTCTGTTCTGACCAAAGATGCAGTTTAAAAGCACCTGCAACTTTATCAGCTTTTGTTTTGCCACTTTGCTTACCATATTTAAATATGAGCCCTCATTAGCTCTTTCTGATGGATGGCAGCACTTCTTGACAGCCCTCATTTACTCCCATAACACAGCAGTCTGCCTGCTCGAATATGGAATTTCAGAATTTTCTTTCAAAACTGCCCAAACCAAGCTGATAATCAGTAATTATCAGTTTTCCTAAATTAGGTCAATTAAATAAACGTTTACACAGTAAGTGGAGCACCTACTGCTAACTTATCCACAATGACAATCTAACAATATATAGAGGTGAACAAAGGTTAATTAGCTATTGTTTTGCAAATTCATTCACTGCAATATTATAGACCAGCGCTTCCTCCGTCGGTTAGGCAGTTTTATGTAAAGCTGTCATTCCAGCTTTTCCAATCAAAGGTGTTTTTCACTTTGTTGGCTACTGATAGGTGTAGTAATCAGCCTATCAGTAGCCAATGCGCTGAAAAGCTAGTCTCAGGTTGGACAAGCTAGAAATAGCAGCAAAGTCAGGGCAAGAGTGACGGCAACCAACTGGTGAAATGAATTAAACCGGAGAACTGCGGAATGGACAGCAAGAGAGAGGGAGAGGTGGGAGAGAGGGGGAGGATAAGGGAGTATAGGTAGTTCAGAAGTTAGGGAGAGAGGGCTGTGGCTGTCTGGATGGGCAAAAGAACAAGCTGGGATGATGGTGTGAGAGTGAGGGGGTGGGGCCAGAGGTAGAGAGAGAGGCAGACAGAGCGAGCGAGAGCGAGAGACACAATGTGTGCGCAGGAAAGAGAGCTTCTTTTGAGTGAGTGTCTGTGAGAGTCTGATATGAGAATCCAGCTCTCCACAACACTCCTGATATTAAACTAATTTCTGGTTGGGGATGGAGAGTTAGGCTAATGGCCTATCCATGTTAAATGGGTCATTGTTACAGAAACAACCTTGATTAAAAAAAAAGAGTAGAGCAAAAGCTTTTTGTTTAAAAAAATCATTCAAGGCATGTGGGTGTTGCTGGCTAGGCCAGCATTTATTGCCCATCCCTAACAGCCTTTGAGAAGGTGGTGTCGAGTTGCATTTATGAACCACTGCAGTCCATGTGGTGTAGGTACACCCACAAGAGTTCCAGCATTTTGACTCAGCAATAGTGAAGGAATGGCGATATATTTCCAAGTCAGGATGGTGAATATGGTATCCTAAGCTTTATTAATAGAAGCAGAGTACTTGAGGAACGAGGTCATGTTGAACTTACATAAGACATTAGTTAGGCTTCTCATTCTGGAGTACTGCATCGAGTTCTGGGGGCCATACTTGAGGAAGAATGTGAAGGCATTGGAGAGAGTACAGAGGAGATTCACAAAAATTATTCCAAGGATAAACGACCGTAGCTATGAGGATAGACTGGAGAGGTTGGGTTTGCTTTCATTAGAGAAAAGAAGGCTAAATTGAGAAGACTTGATAGTGGTACTCAAGATCCTCAGGGCATGGGCAGAGTAAACAGCAAGCAACTGTTCCTATTTAAAAGATCAAAAACCAGAGGACAAGATTCAAAATAGTGGGCAAAAGGAGTAGAAGTGATGGGAGGAAAAACGTTTTCACCCAGTGGGTGGCTGGAATCCGAAACGAACTTCCTAAAAAGGTGGTGGGGGCAGGTTCGATTGTGATATTCAAAAAGGAATTGGATTGATATCTGAAAAGAAATAACGTGCAAGGTTATGGGGATAAGGCAGGAGAGTGGGATTAGGTAGAATGTTCTTTCATCAAACCAGTGCAGGCCTCCTTGTGCAGTGTAGAGCTTTTGTGATTGCCTGGCACTTGTGTGGCAGAAATGTTACATGCCACTTGTCAGCTCAAGTCTGGATATTGTCCAGGTTTTGCTGCATTTGGACATGGACTGCTTCAGAATCTGGGTAGTCGCGAATAGTGCTGAGCATTGTGCAATCATCAGCGAACATCTCCACTTGACCTTATGATGAAAGGAAATTCATTAATGAAGCAGCTGAAGATGGTTGGGCCTCAGACACTACCCTGAGGAGCTCCTGCTGTGATGTCCGAGAACAAATGATTGACCTCCAACAACCACAATCACCTTCCTTTGTGCTAGGTATGACCCCCAGCAAGCGGAAATTTTTCGCGATAGCCACTGATTCCAGTTTTGCTCAGACTCCTTCCTATACTAGTCAGAGTGAAACCTCAAAGCAGAAGCTGTTCACTTTACAGTTGAGACTGTCAGTTTCATGACTGTCATGATCTAAGGGTCTGTGCAAAGATAAAATAGTGCATTCTGTCTCAGCAGGGACAATAAAGGTAGCAGTAAAGTGCAGCTAAACTAACTCCTTTATGGCCGTAGATTTGTATTGAACTAACTGCAAATTCTGTATTGTTCATAAAATCTGGATTTGAGGTTTTAAAACTACTTGAAGGAACTTATGGTGCCAGCAAAATACCATTTTTTAATGTCAGATAAGATGGGTACATCAATTCGATTACTTCAAAATTCAGTTCTTGAATTATTGGAAAACAAAATGAGACAATTCACTTACCTCCACTTGTTGAGATGGGATTTTTAGTTTTGAGAGATGTACTTTGTTGCCCGACTTCATTTCTGCCAGACTACTGCCATGAGACTGGTTACCATAATGCTCGGAAGGAATCTTCGGTTCTAATGATTCATTAGGGGCTTGATCCTGTCCATCCATAGGCCTTACATATGCAGTGGGTTTCTGTAACATGGAGTTGGGTTTGGACATCAATGCTGGAGTGAATGACTGCGAAGAATGCTGCCCACTAGCAGGAAATGTGTGAACACGAGATGGAGAGTCCCAGGTAGCGTCCAGGTCTCGAGGAGATTTTGACCGATGCCGCTCCTTACTATGGTGGTCACTTCCTTGAGATCTGGAATGACTAGAACTTAAAGATGAAGAAACTGCAGGTGGTTTCGCTGGGCTGACCGAATGGGATTTTGAATGTTCAGATCCATGTTGGCCACTTCTCTTACGACTGCTGTATGAATCACGGTCGTGTCTCTGGCTACTGCTACTGCCACTACTGCTGCTGCCACCACTAAGTCTTTGGCTACTGCCATGGCTGCTTTGCAACCCTGAACTTGACCTCTTTTGTGACTGTGATGAAGTACCAGGAGCAGAATTTGCTGGACCTACTGGAGTCCACTTACTATTTTGGTGAGATGTACCGTGTCTCTGATCACCAAAGAAAGCTTGGTCAGGTTTCTCATCTGTAGTTGATGGAACTGTCCCTTTGGGGGGTATGCATATGAGCTTTTCAAGAGATTTATCTCCTATGAAGTCTTTCATTTCATCATAATTTCCCAACATGCTCTGGATTCTGCTAGAAAGTTTATCTTCCGTTCGT
The DNA here is from genome assembly GCF_964213995.1 of Mustelus asterias. NCBI lineage: Eukaryota > Metazoa > Chordata > Chondrichthyes > Carcharhiniformes > Triakidae > Mustelus > Mustelus asterias. The sequence goes on along the minus strand of NC_135816.1, from coordinate 24,701,889 downwards.
CCCTGTTTTTTAAAAAACAAAAGTATATTAAAGAGTAGAAAATTCAATTTTAAGTGTTTAGCCAATGATGAATGCAACAATTGACAACTACAAAGCATATGGCGGGAACTGTGCGAATCATGACAATCACAATCGTGGGCGAATTACATATACACTTTTACAGGGCCTTCTGTTTCAATTACTGCTGTTGCATCGTTACATCATAAACCACCAAGAGGTCAGTGTGATTTCTAGCTGTACAACAAGAATGCAAAATTACACAACCAGGTGCAGCTCTAACAATAAAACAGAACGGAATATTGGTACAACCACAGTGCAGAGCCAAAACATAGTATTGAACATTACCATTTAAAAATGCACTCAGGAAAACTGTGTAATCTGATCCCACACCTCTTTTACCCCTAAAAGTAGGGCTTTTTCATATTGACTGCAACTTTCTTTGCTTATTATAAATTTGGACTATGACAATTTGTGCAATAAAGTTTATAGCAAAGGCAACTATCATAGCATCTTCAAAAAAACTCAGGTTTACAATCCTTAATATTTATGAAACAACCAGGAAATTCAGATTACATAGAGTAGACCATAGCATGCACACAAGACACTGAATAAAGTAGTAAACTACCCTAAGTATATATGATGCACACGCTATTGTGAAAACTAAAGGTATTTTGATTTTTGGTGAGTAGTGGCTCTTGACTGCAAGATATTGATTACCTTCAGAGGCAGAAAAAACTCAATTATTTTCCTGAAACAAACCCACACAGAAAATAAAAGTACAGCATGTTCAAAAAGATTTAGCTTAAGCCCATCAAATGCATTTCACACAAGACTTCCGAAGCCAAGACTTTCCACTTGGTGCCTGTGGAATCCACAAAAATTGCCATATTTCAAAATAAATCGTTAAATTTGAAACACCTTGAGACATGTAAATGTTTTTTCACATATTCGAGGCTTATTTTTATTTATTCAGTTTCAAATTTGCTATTGTCAACTTTATAATATTTCTATTTTAGGACCACAAGAGAAAGGGTCAGGACACATGGCTTCCTGTCCTAAATAAGCTGCATGTTCAAGGATAATTATTAGCTTTGCTCACCCATATTTACTGTACCTGTACTTTATACGGCTCAGCAAAGAGAGGGGAATTTCCAGCGAAAGTCTCTTCATTCTGAATTCCTTGATTTCTTCGTTCACGTTCTTTCATTCGTAGTACATTTCTATCTTCACGGTTCATGTTTCTGACAAGAAAGAAACAGCCAGTTGTGTTTTCAAAGAAATGTCGATGGCATGAGTCTAAAAGAGTCTTTTAAAACCTGCAATTTTTGAGAAGGCCTGATTGGTGCCAAATGTTACATCAGTAAGTGTGTTAAATTCACATTTGGAAACAACTGCTGCCAGGTCCAGCTTTTTTCTAGTTTCATTGTCTGTTTTGCTGGCTGCGTCTAGCGTATTTCAATGCAAGTAAGTTGCTAATAAATGTAAATAAAATAGAGCACGGACATGAGTTAGTTGCTTTTGGTATGGTCTTATGTGGTCTATACGGACATCAAGTTCAGGACTTTCTCCAAACCGATCTTTTACCAATTAGGTCATCAGTACCCCCATTTGGATAAAATAACAAAGGCAAATTCATAATAAAATGATGGTTGATGGAAACAATGACTTTAAGGAACAGAAGCATTACCAATAAATTTTTCAATCAAACACTATGATTTTGGAGACTTGCTAATTTCATTGTGACCTTCTAGTATAACTTATGAGGACATTATAAAATTCATTCATGAAATATGGGGATCACTGGTAAGATTAGCATTTATTGCCCATTCCTAATAATCCTGGAGAAAGTAGTTGTGAGCGGCCTTCTTGACCAACTGCAGCCCCTGTGCTGTATGTACACCAACAGTGCCAACAAGGCAGTTCCAGGATTTTGACCCAATGACAGTGAAAGAATTGGGAGGGAACTTCCAGGTGGTGGTGTTCCCATGGCCTTCTGGATGGTATTAATTGTGGTTTTGGAAGGTGCCAAGGAGTCTTGGTGAGTTCCTGGGTGCACCTTTTGGGTAGTACACACTGCTGGTACTGTGCATCGGTGATGGAGGGAGTAAAGGTGGTGAATTACTCACTGCAGGATTCCTAGCCTTTGCCCGACTCTTGTAGCCATAGTATATGTTCAGTTCAGTTTCTGGTCAATGGTAACTGCCAAGGTGTCGATAGTGGGTGATTCAGCGATGATAATGCCATTGAATGTCAAAGAGCGATGGTTAGATTCTCTCTTGTTGGATTGCCTGGCACTTGTGTGGTGGGAATCTTACTTGCCACTTGTCAGCCCAAGCCTAGATATCGTTCAGGTCTTACTGTATTTGGACACGCACTGCTTGAGTATGAGTCGCCGCGAACGGTGTTGAACATTGTGCAATCATTAATGTTGAGTGAACATCCCTAATTTTGACCTTATGATGGAAGTAGCTGAAGATGATTGGGTCTGGGACACTATCCTGAGGAACCTCTGCAGTGATTTCCTGGAGCTGAGGTAGCTAACCTTCAATAATCACAGCCATCCTCCTTTGTGCTAGGTATGACTCCAACCAGCGGAGAGTTTTCCCACTGATTCCCACTAACTCCTGTTTTGCCAGGACTCGTCGATGCCACCCTTGGTCAAACGTGGCCTTGATGTCAACAGCAGTTACTCTCACCACACCTCTGAAGTTCAGTTCTTTTGTTCACGTTTGAACCAAGGCTGTAATGAGGTCAGGCGCTGAGTGGCCCTGGTGGAACCCAAACTGAGTGTCAATGAGCAAGTTATTGCTAAGCTCATGTTGCTTGATAGCACGGGTTAGAGATCAAAAACCCCAAGGTATATTATGAAGTGAAACTAGACCCCAACTATTTGCTATTTTGGCAGTGAGGATAAGGTGTTTCACTCCAGGTGTGATTCTGTTGACACACTAGGAAGCCTTTAGCAAAACAAGCTTTATTTAATACAGTTTAACTATAACCAACAAATTAGCTTAACGTTTACCAATTGAACAATATTTAAACATGACAACATACAGTTCTTAACTATTAACATATTAGTTATACTAATAGATTCTGAAAGGATATACTGGCACTGGAGGGGGTGCAGAGGAGATTCACTAGGTTGATTCTGGAGTTGAAAGGGTTGGCTTATGAGGAGAGACTGAGTAGACTGGGGCTATACTCATTGGAATTCAGAAGAATGAGGGGAGATTTCATAGAAACATATATTATGAAGGGAATAGACAAGATAGAAGCAGGGAAGTTGTTTCCACTGGCGGGTGAAACTAGAACTAGGGGGCATGGCCTCAAAATAAGGGGGAGCAGATTTAGGATCGAGTTGAGGAGGAACTTCTTCACACAAAACGGTTGTGAATCTGTGGAATTCCCTGCCCAGTGAAGCAGTTGAGGCGAACGCATTGTGTTTTTAAGGCAAGGATAGATAAGATTTTTGAACAGTAAAGGAATTAAGGGTTATGGTGAGTGGAGTTGAGTCCACGAAAAGATCAGCCATGATCTTATTGAATGGCAGAGCAGGCTCGAAGGGCCAGATGGCCTACTCCTAGTTCTTAAGTTCTTATTAGTTCCAATTCAAGCAATATTCCTCTTAGACTTAAATCCCCTCTTCGAAGTCAGTTCGTAACACACAGGCTTACATCTTGTTCTTCTAAACAGTCCTAGAACTTTCGGTGGCACAGTGGTTAGCACTGCTGCCAAACAGCACCAGTGACCCGGGTTCAATTCCAGCCTTGGATTTAAGTTTATTTGTCACAAGTAGGCTTACTTTAACATTGCAATGAAGTTATTGTGAAAATCCCCTGGTCACCACAATCAGGCGCCTGTTCGGGTACATGGAGGGAGAATTTAGCATGGCCAATGCACCTAACCAGCACGTCTTTTGGATTGTGGGCGGAAACCAGAGCACCTGGAGGAAACCCACGCAGACACGGGGAGAACGTGCAGACTCCACACAGACAGTGACCCAAGCCAGGAATTGAACCCGTGTCCCTGGCCTCCTTCTGCACTGTAGGGGTTCTGAGAGCTCTATGAGATTAAGCATTAGCACGTAATTATACCACGAGTGAGAAATGGGTACCAGCCATAGTTTTGGCAAAAACAGGTCCAATTTCTTACATGGTTCAAATTGAAGATGAACTAATTTGCTGACACCAGGCTGACCAAATGTCATTTCAGAATGATTTCTCAGAATCATCTTCAGAAATACCAATTACTTAGTCCCTAGTGTTGCAAATAATACTATGGAAAACTTAGTTGAATCGGAGGTATCTGATGATTGTGCCTTAGCTCTACCACGTGAGAATGATGCTGAATTAGTTCCAAGAGAGGAAGTGTCTACAGAAGTTCCAAATCATACTTCTCGGGTCAAGGACAGCCAAATTCTAGAACATTGCGTACAACTAAAGAGAAAGAGATGTCCTCCTAATCGACTTTCTTATTGACTCTGTATAATGATTAATGGTGCATAGTACTGTGTCTAAAGTACTATTGATCCGATATATAACATGACAGTAATTTGTTGTCATGACCACCAAATTAAAGGGAGAGGGATATCATACTTAAGTGGGTTGCAGATTGCTTTAAGAGCTGATTGCATGAATTGATGATGATGCCATCAGGGTGTTGCACAGGCTGCTGTTTTGTTTGTACTCTGGACAGGCAAGGACTTCAGGAATAAATCTGTTATTGTTAGTCTGAATCTACGTGTGCAAACTATGTATTTTCTTTGTGTAAAACCCACAAATCCTAGCATAGTGTGGACATTACACTTCCCAACACATTCACAGTTGCCCAGTTGACCATGCCATCTTACGCATAATTGCATCATATCAAAGACCGATAAGGCCATCTGATTCCTTGTACTACCCTCCATCTGCATCTTCTTCCATACCAACTCTACTTCCTCCTATATTCCTTCCTAAAAAACCTAATTCACTTGTATGAAGTTTCAAATTCTGAACTATTTCGCCCACTGTTCCCAGCAACATTCCTGCAGCTACAGATTTGCTCAACCACACCCTCACCTTTGCCCTACTCCCCAATAAAACCACTAGTTTCCTCACCTTGGTTGTTGCTTCAAGTCCCAGAAACTGACTTGATATGACGGACAACTGATTTAGTCATCCACTGCGGCTGGATCATTTAAAACAATAAATACAAATTCGAAAGATTCTATGAGAAGGAGGCAGTATCCCTGGCTAACTAAGTTAAGGATAGGTTAAAATTGAAAGAAAAGGCATATACTGTGAAGATTAGCGTTAGGCCAGAAGACTAGCAAAATTTTAGAAACTGGTAAAGGATGAATAAAAAATTAGGAGAAATTAGAATACAAGAGTAAACTCGGAAGAAATAAAAATAAGCAGCAAGGGCTTCTACGAGTATATAAAAAGGAGAACTCTCCTTGATCCGTCAGAGGTTGAGAAGGGAATTAATAGGAAACAAGGAAATGGCTTTAAACGAGTACCTTCTATCTGTCAAGGCATCAATGAAAGGGAGAGGTGAACTTATCAGGAGAGAAAAGTGGGAAAATAATGGGACAGAGGTTGACCAGATGGCCTGCATCCTAGGTTTTCTAAAAGAACTGACTGTAGAGATAATGGATGCATTGATTATAATCTTCCAAAATCTCTAAATTCTGGATAGTTCCAAGCAGATTAGAAAACTGTGAAGTTTTCAAGAAAGGAGGGAAACAAAACATTAAATTTTAGACCAGTTAACCTGACATACACCATTGGGAAAATGTTAGAATCCATTAACATAGTCGTAGCAGGACATTTAAAAAATCATATTCCAATCAAGCAGTTGACATGGTTTTATGAAAGGGAAATCGTATTTGACAAGTTTACTCAAGTTCTTTGAAGTAGTAACAAGCAAGATGGATAAAGGGGAACCAGTACGTTGTGTAGGTGGATTTGCAAAATGCATTAAATATAGTGCCAAGAGTTGGGGGTAATATATTAGTATGGATAGAGGATTTGCTAACTAGCAGTAAATAGCTGAGATAAATGGGTCATTTTCAGGTTGGCAATCTGTACTTAATAGGGTGGTACAGGGATCCGCGCTGGGGCCTTGCTTACAATCCATATTCATAATTTGAATGAAGAAAAGAATGGATAGCAGCTAAATTTACCGAAGATTCAAAGGTAGGAAAAAACGGATTGTGACAAGGGCAGAGATTGCAAATGGACATAGGTAGGTTAAGTGAATGGGCAAAAATACGGCAAATGGAGTATAACATATGAAAATGGCAGAAACAATAGAAAAGCAAATTTTAGTTGAGAGACTGCAGAATGCTGTGGTGTACAGGGATCTAGGTATCCTCACGCATGATTCACAAAATGTTAGCACGTAGATATAGCAAGTAATGATGAAGGCAAATGGGACATTAATATTTCTTGCAAGGGGATGGAGTAGGAAATTCTTACTACAACCATACAAGGCATTGGTGACACCACACCTAGAGTTTTGCACACAATTTTGGATGTATTTGCATTACAGGCGATTCACAAACATTGAGGAGGTTGATTCCTGGGGTTAAGGATGTCTCATGAGGAAAGAGTGGGTAGGTTAGGCCTATATTCATTGACATTTAGAAGAATTAGAGGTGATTTTATTGAAACATAAAAGATTCTGAGGGAGCTTGATAGAGTAAATGTTGACAGAACGTTTCCCCTCATTGGGGGGAATCTAGAACCAGGGGACAAAGTATCAAAATAAGGGGTCTTCCATTTAAGATGGAAATGAGAAGGAATTTCTTTTCAGAGAGTTTGAAATTTTTTTCCCTAGCAAGCAATGGGAACTGAGTCACTGAATATGCTTGAGGCTGAGTTAGACAGATTTTTGATCCACAAATGAGTCAAGGTTTTTTTGGGGGTGGGGGAGAAGGTCACAGGCAGGAAAGTGGAGTTAAAGCCACAATCAGGTTAGCCACAATCCAACTACATCGAGAGGCAGGTCTGAGGGGCCAAATGGCCTCCTCCTGCTTTTATTAACGATATGTTCTTAACAGGTCCTTTGCTCATCTGTTAAAACTGCTTACTGTTCTAGGATCATCCTGGAATGCAAAGATAACCTCTGGCTTCTTTTCTACCCTGCAAACCATCTTCTTAAATGTCTCTTCCAGCAACGAGAGTCAATTTCGGTGTCAGTAAAATGAAAACCACCTGATCAGCCACTTCTGCCACGTCCTTCCCTCCCACTAGTCCATCTGGCTAAACTTGCTCTGAAGCTCTCTCTTTGCCGTCCCCACTCCCGTCTCCCAACTACCACACCAGCCCTGAATTGCACCTTGCTCTAGTTTCTTTACCATCTGCCTTCATGCCATTTCCAGGCTCATCTTGCCCAAAAATTCCAATTTCTGCTCCCTTGACCCTATTCCACTGAATTGTTGGGTACCCAATTTCATATCCAGAATCCAAGGTTAGCTGAAGTTAACATTTTTCTCTCTCTCAAACCTGCCATCACCTCTCGCCACAAAAAAAAATTCTTGGCCCAAATGTGCTTACAAACCACTGGCCCATTTCAAAATTCAATTTCTGTCCAAAGTCTTGGAACATATTGTCATCTCCCAAATCCATGCTCATCTTTCCAAGAACTCCCACGTTTGTATCCTTCATATTCTGACCATCCAGTGCTGAAACAGCTCTTTCAAAAATCACATAATTACATCCTACCTGACAATGACACAAGTAGGCTTTTCCTCCCGGTCCTTCCCAGCATACCTGCAGCCTTTGACAAGCTGACCACATCATAGTCCTTCAATGCCTCACCACTGCTATCTGATTGTATAAAGATGAACGGGAGGTGAGCAGAGGGTTAGAAACTGCATATAGGCGCAAGCTTGGTGGGCTGAAGGGCCTGTTCCTGTGCTGCATTCTCTTTGATGTTAGCAAGGACGATTTTGCAGGATCAACTTGGCATGGTATGCTTTTGCCGTTTCCAGTACCTAGGTTGTATCCTGGGTTTCAGATCTATTCATGATCTCTCTCCCCCATCGCTATCACCAGCCCCTTAACACAAAGTGACTACATTCATGTAACTTTGACCTTCTGAGCATCCCCAATTTTAATCGCCCCACAGTGGCCGCACCTTCAGTTGCTTCAGACCAAGGCTGCGGAGTTCCCTTCCCATATCTCTCCACCTCTCTATCTTGCTTTCCTCAGTCCAGAATCTTCTACAAACGTACATCTTTGACCAAACTTTTAGCCATCTGATAGATGACTCATGTGGTCATGCTTTTTTTATAATGCCCCTGTGAAGTGCCTTGGGACGTTTTATTAGATTTATACAGCATTTTAAAAGGAAGGTATTGTTTATGCACAAGGCTGATGATGGTAAACCAATGGAAAATTGCTGGTATAAACACCTGAAAGTGCATCTTAAACTACTTGTACACACAACTTTGTTGGACATTTAAAATACAATGACCCAGGCCTGCAAACAAGTTACATCTCCAATACCTCAACTAAGAATGGTCCATGGTGCAGCCAAGTGAGTAAAGTAGGAAAAGGAAATCAATTTCGAAGTGAACAGAATTTTGTGTTTCTTCCACTTGTGATGTTAGTGTACCTTTAAGAGATTTTTAAAAATTCACGTTCGCGGCCGTAGGTGGTCATTGTTGGGAGGAGAAAAAACTGTGGGCAGCTCAGAAAATTTCATTTTCAGTTTGTTTGGAGCTGCAGGTTTGTGTTTTTAGTTTTAGAAGGGACACAAGCTAAAAAGAAGTGTTTTCCCTCTCTCCCTGTTGTTTTGAAAATTCTGTTGGTTAGCTAAAAACAAGAACTTGTTTTCCTGAAGGGTGAAAACCTGCTGTTGTTAATAGAACATAGAACAGTACAGCACAGAACAGGCCCTTCGGCCCACGATGTTGTGCCGAGCTTTATCTGAAACCAAGATCAAGCTATCCCACTCCCTATCATCCTGGTGTGCTCCATGTGCCTATCCAATAACCGCTTAAATGTTCCTAAAGTGTCTGACTCCACTATCACTGTAGGCAGTCCATTCCACACCCCAACCACTCTCTGCGTAAAGAACCTACCTCTGATATCCTTCCTGTATCTCCCACCACGAACCCTATAGTTATGCCCCCTTGTAATAGCTCCATCCACCCGAGGAAATAGTCTTTGAACGTTCACTCTATCTATCCCCTTCATCATTTTATAAACCTCTATTAAGTCTCCCCTCAGCCTCCTCCGCTCCAGAGAGAACAGCCCTAGCTCCCTCAACCTTTCCTCATAAGACCTACCCTCCAAACCAGGCAGCATCCTGGTAAATCTCCTCTGCACTCTTTCCAGCGCTTCCACATCCTTCTTATAGTGAGGTGACCAGAACTGCACACAATATTCCAAATGTGGTCTCACCAAGGTCCTGTACAGTTGCAGCATAACCCCACGGCTCTTAAACTCCTGTTGGGGGCTGGACCAGAGTCTCTCTGGTGTTTTGGGAAGCTGTCTTGTCTTCAAACTGTTCGGAGTCTCAAGAGCATTTCACTGCTCAATTCGACTAACAGCCTCGATCCTAGTATCACATGGGCATTAGTCTGTGCTGTGTTAAACCTGTGAAGAAGGGTATTTTGTCTATGGTGGTTCGTTTTGATTGGGGCAGCTTATATATATTCATTAAGGGTTATACATTATCATGATTGTTTGTAATTGTTAATAGTTCTTGCTAATTTTCTTACCATACATGTTAACTATATTCCTAAATAAACTTTGTTTGATAAAAGTTTCCTAGTGGGTCACTTGAATCATACCCGAAGTGAAACATCTCATGCTTATCCTAGCCAAATTCAAAACTTATGATTCAGGCAGGCTTTATAAAACACTTTGGAGTTTCTAATCTGAACCATAACACATTAATCACAAAAAAAATTAAATAATAAAATGTACCTACCAAGTGTCATCTACTGTAGATAGGACTGAAAGATAAGTGCACATATCTTTCAGTCCATGATAAAAGTATCCAGACCGGACAGATAGATTTGATTTTGTGATACAAAGAGTAAAGTATGAAATGGCCAATCAGCCATAGTAAATACTGGCCATGTATGGATTTGAGTGAATTATATATAATGTAAGCATCTTAGAACATAGAACATAGAACATAACAGCGCAGAACAGGCCCTTCGGCCCACGATGTTGCACCGACCAGTTAAAAAAAAAAACTGTGACCCTCCAACCTAAACCAATTTCTTTTCGTCCATGAACCTATCTACGGATCTCTTAAACGCCCCCAAACTAGGCGCATTTACAACTGATGCTGGCAGGGCATTCCAATCCCTCACCACCCTCTGGGTAAAGAACCTACCCCTGACATCGGTTCTATAACTACCCCCCCTCAATTTAAAGCCATGCCCCCTCGTGCTGGATTTCTCCATCAGAGGAAAAAGGCTATCACTATCCACCCTATCTAAACCTCTAATCATCTTGGTATATATCTAAACTTTCATCAAGGCAAGAAGTGTCACTTGCACATCACATGATGCCGTTTAGAGATTATTGCAGTCAGTTATATAACAATCTTCAACTTTACACATGATGCAGCTTTATTCATTTTCCATCACTGTGCCTGTGATTGCCATCTCTGTGGACACCAGCCAAACAGCTGTTACATGCTTGTGATATTGGCAAACATTCTCACGATTAATGATGGCACCTTGACTAACTTCAGTAAGAAAGCTGCATCAAGGAACAAGGCTTTCATCATCGAATTTTGCAATGGTGCACAGTATCCCCGATGTGGGGGAAAATAACTGCTATGCAAATGATAACGGTTTTATTTGCCAAGAAAGTTACGGAAAAGAATCAGTATGAGGCAATGCCACATAAAGGTGTAGGACAGGAAAGAGAGAAAACAATTAACATTAGTTAGTAGCGTAGAGGATATAATTCACTCCAAACAACAACTAGTACAAAGGCAGCTCTCAGAAACACTCAGTGCCACTGTTAAGGAGATGGTAGTTTTCAGCTGGATGACATATAGAAGTGAGGCAGACAAGAATTACAAATCCAGGCTGCCAGGGAATTTGGTGAGGGAATAACAACACTTCTTGAAGAGGGATGCTGCACTGCACCATTTTTTTTCTCCTTTTTGGGATGTGGGCATCACTGCAAAGCCAGCAGTTGTTGCACATCCCTTACTGCCCTTGAGACAGTGACAATGAGCCATCTTCTTTAATTGCTCCAGCCTATCTAGTGTAGGTACATCAGAGTGCTGTTAGAAAAAGGGTTCCAAGGCTTTACATAGAAGCACTGAAGATAGGAGCAGGAGGTGGCCATTCGGCCCTTCGAGCTTGCTCCGCCATTCATCACAATCATGGCTGATCGCCCAACTCAACAGCCTAATTCCAGCTTTCTCCCCATAACCTTTGATCCCATTTGCCCCAAGTGCTATATCTAGCCACCTCTTGAATACATTCAATGTTTTGGCATCAACTACTTACGGTAGTAATGAATTCCACAGGCTCACCCGTCTTTGGGTGCAGAAATGTCTCCTCACCTCCGTCCTAAATGGTCTACCCTGTATCCTCAGACTGTGACCCCTGGTTCTGGACTCCCCCACCATCAGGAACATCCTTCCTGCATTGACCCAGTCTAGTCCTGTTAGAATTTTATAAGTCTCTATGAGATCCCCCCTCATTCATCTGAACTCCAGCAAAAACAATCCTAATCTAGTCAATCTCTCCTCATATATCAGTCCCGCCATCCCCGGAATCAGCCTAGCTGCACTTGAAAGCAAGAACATCTTTCCTCAGAAAAGGAGACTAAACTGCATACAATACTCTAGGTGTGGCCTCACCAAGGTCCTGTATAATTGCAACAACACATCCCTGCTCCTGTACTTGAAACCTCTCGCAATGAAGACCAACATACCATTTGCCTTCTTTACCACCTACTGCACCTGCATGCTTACCTTCTGGTCCCACTGCACACTCCCCTCTCTCAATTTACAGCCAGTCAGGTAGTAATCTGCCTTCTTGTTTTTGCTTCCAAAGTGAATAACCTCACCTTTATCCAAATTATACTGCATCTGCCATTGATTAGCCCACTCATCCAACCTGTCCAAATCATGCTGAAGGATCTCTGCATCCTTGTCACAGTTCACCCTCCCACCCAACTTGGTATCATCTGCAAACTTTGAGATGTTATATTTTGTTCCCTCATCCAAATCATTAATATACATGGGGTGAATATCTGGGGTCCCAGCAGTGATTCCTGTGGCACCCCACTAGTTACTGCCTGCTAATTTGAAAAGAACCCATTAATTCCTACTCTTTGTTTCCTCTCTGCTAACCAGTTTTCTATCCATTTCAATACACTTCCCCAATCCCATGTGCTTTAATCTTGCACGATAATCTCTTACCTCTTTGACCCAGCAACTGTGAAGGAACAGGATTACAGATTCAAGTCAGGATGGTGTATGATTTGAAGGAAACCTTGCAAGTGGTGTTAATGTACAGAAAATGCATTGTGCATTTTGTACACTTAAGTCTACCATACACATCTCCCACCAGAGAGAGTTTAGAAGGTGAAGAAATCTATGTTTGAACAGCATATGTAGTTTTGATTCCAAATGTTTCTTCCCAAGAACTTCACAATACTGCTCCCATGTGTCTATTGCTCTGATCTTTCTCAGGTGTACCGGTCACAAGTTTGGAAGGTGCAGTCCATAGAACCTCAACAGTGCAGAAAAGAGGTCCAACAAGTCTGCACCAAGAGTCCCACCATCCTATTATGGTAACTCCATTTACCATGGCTAATCCACCTCACCTACCATATCTTTGGACACTAAGGGGCAATTTACTATGGCCAATCCACCTAACCTGCATATTGTTAGACTGTGGGTGGAAACCCATACTGACACAGGGAGAAGGAGCCTTGCTGAGTTACTGCAGTTAATCTTATAGATGGTACACACTAGTGTACTGGTGGTGGAGTGAGTGGATGTTTAAGTTGCTGGGTGGGGTGCTGATCAAGTAGGTTGCTTTATCCTGGATGGTGTCAAGTTTGAAGTGTTGATGGAACTATAATTATCCAAGAAAGTGGTGGACAGGCCTGAGGGAGCTAGATGAGCTACACACCAAAGATTTCCCAGCCTCTGACCTGTGGCCAGAGTATTTATATGGCTGATTCCGTAATGTTTCTGATCAACAGTAACACTTAGGATTTTGATAGTATGGAATTTTGCCACTGAATGCAAATGGGAAATGGCTACATTTCCTCTTGTTGGAATTGGTCATTGCCTGGCACTCAAGGCACATGTTGCTTGTCATTTATCAGTCCAGACCTGAATGCTGTCCAGGTTTTATGGACAAAGATTGCTTCAGCATCAAGAGGAGCTGCAATGGCACTGAGCACTGGATAATGATCTGCAAGCATTCCCACTTCACTCAGGATCAGTCTGGCAGATAAGTTATGGCCAATTCAGTCAGTGCTACTGAGCCACTCTTGGTGATGGGCATTGAAGCCCCCAACCCAAAGTATATTTGGGGCCCTTACTACCCTCAGTGCTTCTTCCAAATGGTGTTCAACATGGGAGGAGCTAGAAATAGTGTGGTCCGAATGTTAATTGCCACTCAGAAGTTCCAAGCCTCAATGTTATTCAGGTCATTCTGCACATGGATACTTACGCCTTCAGTACGAGGAGTCACAAATGGCACTGAACATTGCACAATCATCAGTGAACATCCCATCTCTGACCTTATGATGGCCAGAAGGTCATTGATGAAGCAGCCAAAGATGGTTAGGCTTAGGACACTACCCCAATGCGCTCCTGAAATGAAATCGTCGGACTGAGATGATTGACCTCCAACAACCACAATCATCTTTCCTTGTGCTAGTTACTGTTACTGGGCCAGTGTGTGGAGTTTGCACATTCTCCGTGTCTGCATGGGTTTCCTCCGGGTGCTCCAGTTTCCTCCCACAGTCTGAAAGACATGCTGGTTAGGTGCATTGACCTGAACAGTGTGGCGACTAGGGGAATTTCACAGTAACTTCATTGCAGTGTTAATGTAAGACTTACTTGTGACTGATAAACAAACTTTAACTTTACTTTATGGCTCCATCCAGTTGGAGAATCTCCCTCCTCACCAACACCACCATCCCACCCCAATTCCCATTCCCACTGACCTCAATTGTGCTAGGGTTCCTTGATGCCACACCCAGTCATATGCTCCCTTGGCGCCACAAGCAGTCATTCTGTTCCTCTTATAGCTTCCTCAAGTCCAGTACATTGGTTAAACATGATCTGCAATTCGTGAAACCAAGCTAGCTACTATCTCTAATTAACCCATCACTCAAAAGGATTTCTAATTATCATTTCAAACAAGTTAAGGCGTGGTAATTTACAAGAGCCTAGGGCCTAATCTAGTCCTGCAACTTGCCTTGGCTTTGTGATTTTTGAAGTTGCTATTCCATCAGCATTTAGCCACATCTTCATTTTCAGCATTTACTTACTGCAAAGTAGCGATTTAATTTTTTGGCAGTTTTGCTGCCCTCAGCCACCACCTGCCCATCATTTAATTTTGCTTGTTTTAGATATATGACTAGTTGCTTTCTTATGAAGCTCTCACTAATCCTTTGTTTGTCAGACTGATATTATTAATCTATTCTGTTCCCACACTGCATAAGAAACTCATCAGTTTTAAACCATACATAGCTGCATAATTTCTAACAATTCAGAATACAATCTCCAAATTGGAACTTCATAAATAGTTTTTTAAAAATCATTATTTTACTGTCCAACGTATCATTCAATTGAATTGCTTTGCAATACACTCAAACATTGTTTGCAAATGAGCATCAGCAGTATATTTTTTAAGTGCTGTATCAATTTCCACTGCCTCAATTAAACCATGAAATATTAGGAATGTATTGGAATTTGCAAGCTTCAGAGAACTACACTATTTACAAAGTATTAGAACAAACTTGCATTTCTATAGCGCGTTCAACACAAAATATTCCAACAAGCTTTACAATCAAACAAATAATTTGTTACCTAACCCCAAGATACATTAGGCCAGGCGACCAAATGCTTGGTGGAAGAGGCAGGCTTTAAAGGACATCTTGAAAGAAGAAAAAGAGGAATAGGGACTGAGGGGGTTAAAAGCTTCAGACTTTGCAGCTGAAGACGCTGCTGCCAGTGGTGGAGCAATAAAAATTGGAGGCCAGAATTTAAAAAAGGTTCTAGGGATGGAGGAGATTACAGAAATTTGGGGGAGTGAGGTGTGGGTTTGGGAATGTTGAGGCCAGAGAGAGATTTGAAAACAAGAATGAGAATTCTCAAATAAAGGCTTTACTTCACCCAGAGTTACTATAGGTTAGTGAACACAGGTGATATCACCCTCGGACTTGTATGACACTGGGAGAATTTTGGATGACCTCAAGCTTGGAGGGTATCAACATGGGAGGTTGGCAAGGAGTTGGAATAGCTAAGCCGAGAAGTTACAAAGATTCAGATGAGGGTTTCAGCAGATAATCTGAGACAAAGATTTGGGTGATATTACGGAGGTGGAAATAGGCAGCCTTTGTGACAGAGTGAATCTGTGGTTGAAGATCTTGGGCTCAAATGTGACATCTAGGTCACAAACAGTCTGCTTCAGCCTTAGATAGTTGCCAGGGAGAGGGATGGAGTTGGGGCTAGGAATATGAATCTGTGGTGGACACCAAAGACATTGGTTTTATTCTTCCCAATATTTAGATGGAGGAACTTTCTGTTCTCAGTGTCAGCCTGACATCTAAGAGTCAGTGAAAGGGCTGATTGTAGGGAGTAGTTGGTGAGGTAGAGCAAGGTGTCATTATTGTACACGTGGAAACTGCATTGTTTTTGGATGATGTCACCAAGGGGCATCGGGGGGGGTGTGTGTGTGTGTGTGTGTGTGTGTGTGTGTGTGTGTGTGTGTGTGTGTGTGTGTGTGTGTGTGTGTGTCACCGGAGGTAACCATGCAGGAACAGGAAGAGATGCTAATACAAGAGATACTTTGAATACAATTAGGTAGAAAAAAAGGATGGAACTTAGTGAGTATAATCCCACCCAGCTGGACAGCAGGCTTTGGAGGAGGATGGTATGGTCAATTATGTCAAAGGCTGCAGACAAGTTGAGAAAGGAGAGATAGTTAACCCCTGTCACAGTCACATATGTTATTTACGATTTTGCCAAGAGCTGTTTTGGTACAGTGGGGGAAACCTGATCAGAAGGTTTCAAGACAGAGTTCCTGAGAAAGATAGGCACTAATCTGAGTTGTGACAAAAAGTTCAAAGATTTTGGAGAAGGAAAGCTGGAGATGGGGCAGTAATTTGCAAGAAGAGAGAGCCCAATGGATTTTTGAACAGGGTGATGACAGCACTTCTCCTGTACTTTCTCCAGTGCCTCGGTATTCTTTTTTATATGGAAACCAAAATTAATTGAGAAAGTTGAAATTTAAAGAAGAATTCAATTTCAGATCACTTGAATTCCATCCAAAATTGAATTGGAGTATCTTTGCTCACAACACACAAAAGTAAAAAAAACCTTAATTAACTGGGCAGCACGGTAGCACAGCGGTTAGCACTGCTGCTTCACAGCTCCAGGGACCTGGGTTCGAATCCCGGCTTGGTCACTGTTGTGGAGTTTGCACATTTTCTTCGTGTCTGCGTGGGTTTTCCCCAGGTGCTCTGGTTTCCTCCCACAGTCCAAAGATGTGCGGGTTAGGTTGATTGGCCATGCTAAAAATTGCCCCTTAGAGTCCTGCGATGTGTACGTTAGGGGGATTAGCGGGTAAATATGTAGGGATATGGGGGTGGAGCCTGGGTGGGATTGTGGTCGGCGCAGACTCGATGGGCCAAATGGCCTCTTTCTGCACTGTAGGGTTTCTATGATTCTATGAATCAAAATACTGTATTCTAAATACCAAAGCATTTCAACTTTTAAAACAAATTGAACATACTGTTCAAGCTATTGAGCTAAACTTCTTAACTGACACACACCTAGAAGTCAATTTAATGATGAGATGTGTCCACCCAAATCCAACATCAGAAATATGACTCAAAAGAGTCTATTAAGAATTATAACACACAAATTCCTTTCAAATTCAGTATTTAGACTGGCTAAAAAGTTTGCCTTGCTCTTTACCATTTGGAGAAAAATTGTCATTTAAGATTTTTTAAAACTTTCTAATTAGTCTACACCTTTAAGATCAAATCTAAATTGATCGAGCGTTTAGAATAAAATGAAAGGATTTCTTTTAGATTGAATTGAGTGCCTGCTCTACATGTAATTTATCATGCAAAGGCTGATACTAATCATAGCATTTTATTTGTACTATAAATATAACTTGGTTATACTTGTTGGGTTCATGAGTACCACAGCTAAAAAACCCCATCCAACTGGCAACTGGAGGTCCAATTCATATTTCACCATAGTTCCTAATTTACAGGTTTTGAATTCAGACTCATTATTATGCAAGGCAGTCAACAAGGCTTATAATCATTGCACATGAAATATTGCAAACCTTTTTAAAAATAAATGCTGCTGCATTTTGAATATTTTCATCAAAATAGTTAAAAGTTTTAAGGGCTCAGAAAGGTCATGAGGTTTATGTCACACCCAAACTTAATCAAATGTAATTCCTTATGACTGTGAGTCTACAAACTCCTTGACTTCTTCATTGCCTTCAATATTATGACCTACTTTATCCTAACCACAGTGGTGGGCTTGACAGTTTAATTTTTACTTGCTTAAAAACCAAAAGCAGAAATCAAATAAGCAACACAACTTCATATATTTCTAAGGGTGTGCTTATGCACTAGTTTAGCAGTGGGAAGCCGACATCACTTCTTTGTACTTGTGCTAAATTGTTACTTGTGCTAAATTGGTGTAAATTCCGAGTAAAGTTTCCTGGAGAGGCAAGTTTCACAAGGCTTTGATTTGACACCACATGAACTGCAAATTTAAAATGGTGTCAAATCTGATTTGTAAAATTGGACCCAAGAAACTCTAATTGACATAGCAAACGAATAACTTTTCTCTAGTAGTTAAATTTGTAACTATTAGGGTGACAGCTCTGTTCATGCACATATTTAGGTAAAAGCTAAAAGTTTCAGGAGAGGCCAAGCAATAGAAACGGGGTTCTTCTGCATGGCTAGAAACGCAAGTGTCCAATTGTTATTAGGTCAGTTACTGTGGTATAAACACACCCGTAAAATCATTCTAATGATTCAACATTGTCTTGTTAAAAGTGAACAGCAACAAAAAAATTTTCAATATCTCCAATTTTCGAGCTTTGGAGAAAATGAGACTATCAAGTCAAAGTTCAATTCCAAAATGATTCACATTCAAACATGTAACATTAAAGTCACTCAAACATATCCAAACGTATAATAACCAAACTTTTAGATACTTACCCAGTCTGAGAAGCCATGGAGAAGTGTGTGAAGCAAGGTAAAAGGCTTCACTGATCTGAAAGGCACACTCAGCTCACATCTCTTCCTACATCTCTTCTCTCACAAATCAGGAAATAAACTTTTCTTCTGCAGTTTTGAGAGAAATAAGAAACCCAGTTACATGAAGAAAAGGTTGTAACTGAGCTCAATTCTGTTTCTGGACGTACACAGTATAACAATGGGGCTAGGAATAATACACATTTAAAGCAAACAAGGTTCCACATTGAATATCTAAAATGTCCATCCTCCTCCTCCACAATTGTCATGCCGCTTATGGCACCTTTGCCATCCTCAAATTCAGGATCTCCCAAGCCTACCACACACATTCCCCTGCAAGTACAGCAGCCGCACCTATAGGCCATAAGATTGTGCTTGCTTTGGTTATCTGCCAGATACGGCTGTACCATCGCTCCTTAGACGAAAACTTAACCACTCCAAGAACATCTACAAAGTTCCATCCCACTTCACAACAAGCTCTCTCCTCAGAACTACCATTCTAAATGTAAGCTACTGCTTTACTTGCTGTTGCCTCTTCAATGCTCAACTCCTGGTTCTCACTTTCCTTCCTGTTAAGTTCTCGCTCCAAAATCTTCCTTAAGTGCACATCTCATTTATGAAACTCTCAACCTGTTCTCTTCAGCCCTTCTTAGGCCAACACGTGTCATCAGCCCCATTTTTGCTTACTGTTGCTTGTTAGTTAATTCTATGTGCTTTCCATCCGATCCACAGTTCAGACATTATGCTGTTGAGATAGTGATTACAACTCACCGCATTCCACTAGACTTCTCCACCACCTTCCACAATTTTAACCATTCCTTTGTGGTAGTCTCATCTCATTCTACTTGCATCTGTCAAAATACAGGCACGGCACCACCTCAAATGAGTTATCATAGTTTACCCTCTCAGTCACTTCTCCTGAACATTTACATATTATGTTGGACATATTACCCAGAAGAGATCAGTTTCAAATGCATATTAATAATGACCTGGCTTCCCCATTGATCCAAATGCTGTTGCTACACTCCAATTGCCTGTCTGATATGAAACCTGAACAAGTCAAAACCGTCATCTGTTTTGTTGGTCAACTCTTGCCTTGACTGCCATCCAGGAGAGGCAGGACTGCTCAAAGTTCTACCAAGAATCATTATACCTACCAAGACTGCTTTATTCTATTTCTGAATTATTCTCTACCTTCTCAGCTAGATCACCACCACTGCTACCTTCGAGGCTTGATTAATTGATTACTCATTTAAATAGTGACAGTAAGCAACCTAATTTATACAGCATATGACATTCGTATCGCTTTTGTCCCTCCAAACAAGGTGGCTACTTGAGCCCAACTAAGCCTATTTCAAAATTTGTCTCCCCAGTTTCAAATCCCTAATCTTTAGTGCTTAAATTTCAATTGCCATTTTTCGCTTCTACATCACTTTTCCTTGTACCCTTGTTCTCTCCAGCCAGAGACAGAAAGTAGCCTGGCTGCAGAGTTAACATTTCAGGCGACTGTAGCTATTTCCCTCTCCACAGGTGAGGTCAGATCTGATTATTCCTAGCATTCCCTATTTTTACTTGATATTTCCAACAACTGCAGTATTTTGCTTTTGTCCAAGTGAGACACCCATTTTACAGGTGCCACACGAAATACTGAGTATATTTACTCGTCTTATCTTTTTCCCTGTCTGTTTTCAAAAGCTTCCTCAATGTTACTGCTTTCATGATTTTGCTTCTCCACCATGAACCATCCATACAATCCTTTCCTTAGATCAATTTTCATCTTGGACATAAAGCACTTTCAAAGTGTCACATGAGGAACATTATAATAATGCAAGTTGTTGGATACCATGCTGCTATAGCATAGCACAGTCAGATACACATAGATTTCCACACACAAATTGTTTTATCTCATCTGAACTATGACAGCAGTATTTTGTCAGCATTGCACTGGGAGAGCCACACTAGATTACAAACTCAGGTCCTTAAAGTTTGACTTTATCCAACCTATTTTTAAAAAATTCTACATGACACATCAGGAAGTGACCACCTTGCATTTAACATCTTGGGAATCACCGACCAGAAACTCAACTGAACTAGCCTTATAAATGCCAGTGCTCCTGGAGCAGGTCAGAGACTGGGTATTCTGAGGTGAGAGACGCACCTTTGAATCAATGTTTTCGTTCAGCAATGCAACCTGTGTGTTTCCAGGCAAGTAGAGCACAAGTAAGTCCATTTAAATTGATGCACAAAAAATGTTGGAGGGCCTGTACACTTAAATGAATAGGCAGATAAAAACAAAGAAAGGGAATGTTGCTCAGAACTCATGAAATGCATACCACCAACTACAGGGTAAGAGTCAAGGGAATAACGGAATACTCTTCACTTGCCTGGATGAGTACAGCTTCAACAAACACTCAAAAAGCCTGAAACTATTCAGCATCAAGCAGTTCACTTGATTGATTGATATCTCATCCACTGGCTTAAAATACCCAGTGTGCACTGCAGCAACCTGCCAAAGTCTATTCAGCAATATCGCCCTGGCCACCTAGGGCAAGATGGCAGGCACATGTAACACCATACAAGTTCTCCTTCGAGCACATGCTATCCCAGAATATATTGACTGCCGTTTGTTCATTTTAGCTGGGTCAAAATCCTGAAACTTCCCGACAGCATGCAACTTGACCATACTCAAGTGATTCAAGATGGCCCACTGGCACTTTTAAGAGCAACTAGCAATGAGCAATAAATTACAGCTTGACAAGTAGCACCTACAACCCAAAAACTGAAAAAAATTAAATCCCCTCTGAAGATAGATGCATTGTGTCAAAACACAATGGGCTTAACGACCAAATCCAATTTTATTCAATAATTGTAGCAATGGTTAATCAAGTAATTGGGCTTGAAACCCTGCCAATACAGCCCCCATCTTCCCAAACTTGAATATTTACAAAAACATTAGTGCTCCCATGAGTCAACTGAAATTGGCTGGGTAATAATAAGACTGTTATAAAGTCTGAGATGTTACTGTTAGGCACAATGCAATACATTTAAACTTGGCTATCAAAAGGGTACCAACCAGACTTTTAGCATCCCCATGTCTGCATGGGTTTCATCCGGGTGCTTTAGTTTTCTCCCAGTCAAAAGATGTGCAGATTAGGTGGATTAGCTATGGTAAATGTGCGGGGTTACGAGAATTGGGCAGAGGGGAGGGCCTGGGTGGAATGCTCTTTCAGAGAGTCTGTGCAAACTTGATGGGCCGGATGGCCCTTTTTTTGCTCTGTAGGGGTTCTATGGTTCTATAGTCTTGCCCAACCCACTGTTGCTTTATCCAATACAAAATCCTCAATCAAGAAAGCAAGGTAAGGGACTACTTTACCCAGTAATCACAGAATCTGAGACCCAATTGCCCCAGCCTTGTATCAAAACTCCTCTGCAGTCCTACGAATTTAAAGACTTCCCAGGTTACAGAGCTGCCCCTAGTGTGGGTAAATGAGTGTCTACGTAACATAACATTCCTGTTTTTATAAAAGGTCCATCTCAAAGCAATGACAAATTTGTCAATAAATTACAGAACATTACATATGTACGCATTTTGTCAATCACACTTCAAACGTACCATGCTACCCAGTGCAAATTTCTAGACATCAATGGAAATATACAGAAAGGCAATCAGATAGATGTTTTAAAACAACAACAACCGCTCACACAATGGTACAAGAATAATTTACTCTTTTACCAAGATAACCTTCGACAGCCCTCTTGTACCTCACCCACTCTATTCACTTCACCTTTAGCAGTAGCACCTTCAGTACACACTACCTGAATTCTGGAATTCCTTCCTTAAAGTTGCCTCAACTCCATCAGGATGGTCCTTCAAAACAACCTCGAATCAATCTTTCAATCACCCTTAATATTTCCTTCTTCAACCTGGCATGAATATTTGTCTGATCATGCTTCTACAAAATGCTTTGGGACTCTGTCAAAGGCACTATATAAATGCAAACACAATCTTGTACATATTACGAGTTTCAAATTTTACTTGTTCTCTTTAAATCAATGCATTTAAGAGTATTTAAATTATTTTTCTGTATCTTGCACTTATTTTTAAGGACAAAAAAATTGGGCGGGACGGTGGCTAGCACTGCTGCCTCACAGTGCCAGGGATCCGGGTTCGATTCCCGCCTTGGGTCACTGTGTGGAGTCTGCACGTTCTCCCCATGTCTGCGTGGGTTTCCTCTCAGGTCTGAAAGACGTGCTGGTTAGGTGCAATGACCTGAACAGGCGCCTGAGTGTGGCGACTAGGGGAATTTCACAGTAACTTCATTGCAATGATAACGTAAGGCTTACTTGTGACTAATAAATAAACTTTAAAAAAAGATTGACTTCTGACAACAGCAGAAATGCCCACGAACAATTTGCTGATCAAAGATTTCCGTTACAAATTATAAAATGCTAAATGAAAGTTGGTAAATTCAGTATTTGTGTACTTGAGCTTTGCTCTGGGAATTTAAATAACTAAAACTGGATTGGAGGGGTGGATCAAGCATGTTCATCTTGATTTGTTGCAAAAATTGTACTTATGCATTAATATGAATTATATCACTCAGTTTTATGGTCATCTCAATCCTTTGTCACAATTGCTATCAGAGGGTCTTGTTATTACTGCGGTTGCTACTGCAGCATTGCTTCAATATCATGTCAAAATTGCAGCTCAGTGTGACCTTATAAACTCCCTTCCTGACATCCATTTATCTACATTCCATAAAATGTTCATGAGGAAAAGGATGAGTTGGATGTTCTATAAATTAAGATGTACACAAATGGAGAAGGTTGAAATAAAACCAGAATGATGCAGCACAGAAATGGAAACCTGTGCTGGTAATTCTCTCCACAAGCTACAACTCTCCTGCTTTTAAATGCTATTCATTTTCAAGAAAATATCCAACTCAATTTTAAAATCTAAACTCTTCTTGAACTGTTTGTGGCACATACTCCAAATATTGTTTGTTAAAACAAGTAGTGAATTAAAAAAGATTTTTAAAACTATGATCTTAATACAATGACCAGTGGAAGCAAACCATTATTATTTAGCTTATCATTGTCCCTCAACCCCTCATAAGGAAACAAAGTCAACACTAATTTCGCAGCTCTGATGAAAAATAAATCTCAAAAGTTCAACATGCCTCCATGTTTTTATATTCTGATACAAAACTAAAAGGTACAATGTTAATATTGCTTTGTCTACTGGCTTGCCACCTTGCATCACTGTTTATTTAAAATCTTACCAATTGAGCTGCATTTCCTTACTAAATGTACCACTGTACTTCCATTTTTTGCTGTATTAAACTGCATCTGCCACTCAGCCTGCAAGTCCAGGTGTCCTCCGGTTTTTCACAATTAGCTATACCCCCTAACTTGGTGTTATCAGAAACTTTCAACATCGTTGCGTAAATTTTCAAGTTCACTTCATTTGTGTTTGGAATAAGTTTAGACAAATACAGACCTCTATGAAACACCATTTGGTAGCCAATGCATCTAATCACCAAACTAATTTTGGTATTTTCAATTTGCAGTATTGAGATGGTTGCAATACCAGAGCTGCTGCCCATTGGATAGCAAATTACAGACCTCTATAAAACACCATTTGTGACATCTGTCCAGTCCAAAGAATTTCCTTTCACTTCTGCTCTTTGATTGTACCCTCAGGCACCTACCAAGGTAATCAGACTGCTCATAAATCCATCTTGCTGTCATAATTAGTTTGAAAGACGTTTAGCAAATTCATAGATCCTGTTTCTTTTGAAAGAAATCCAAGGCTGTGGTTTGGATATTTTGGTGTATGGCTGTTGCAACACTCCAACATAGTTTCTAACAGATAAGCTGTGGAGTCTACAAAAGATAGAACTATTAGTGGGGCTCAAACCAAGAGTTGGGGCATGAGAATTGTTGAGGCTGGGACAGAAATCTGAAGATACAATAATTAACTCCTCAATATATGAAATAAAGTTTATTAGTGTCACAAGTAAGCTTTACATTAACACTGCAATGAAGTTACTGTGAAAATTCCCTAGTCGCCACACTCCGGCACCTATTCTGGTACAGTGAGGGAGAATTTAGCATGGCCAATGCACCTAACCACTAAACTAATATTGGTTTTTTTAACCTGCAGTATTGAGATGGTTGCAATATCAGAGCTGCTGCCCATTGGATAGCAAATTAAACTAATGCCACATTTAGTCCAGTGGTTCAGATGAACATTAAAAATGCCTCAAATATTTTGGAGAGTTCAGTGCCCTGGTAAACATTCCACCCTCAATAAATAACAAACCAGTCAGATATTGCTGCTTTTTGTACATTCTATACAAAATAGCTATCATGTCTACTTGAATAATTTTATTTCTTCTCACCTATCTCTCCTTAAATCAGCAGAGTATTCAACATGCAGAAAGCCACAATCTTTAAGAATCTCTGAGCCAAACCACTAAGTTCCTTGGTGCAGAGGGACAGACATCACTCACCCAAGTCTATAGAACTTGGATACTGGTTGATATCAATGTTAAAATCCTCAGGTGGACATGTGGATGCTGCTGGAGCTTAGCCAGCTAAAAATAATACATCTTAACAGTACAAAACATTGGTGAGCCCATCCAGCTAGGACCACCCGACTCACAAACGCTTGCAGCTTCATGTATTCTGAGTGGGAATAATCTTCACCTCGGGTGACAGGTTGGCCCTTCCAAGTTCCATTTGTGGGGTCAGGTTGGTCAGTCATTTTTGTCACCAAAATCACTCCAATTTAAATAACTGAGCTCTAGTATGCATGCTCACTCAGAAACTGAATTCAAGGTCATTGTTGACTCCTTATCTGAAGCAACTGAGAAAATAGGCCTTTCCCTAAAACACCCATAAAACTAAGACCATCTTCTGAATAGCTCCCATAACACACCTCCCTCCAACCAGCTCCCAAATCTCAACATTTCACCCATCAACAGCAAAATCCTGTAAAATTAGGAACATCTGCCATTGGAAGCCTTCCCTCAATGAAGATAGACGCTGAAATTCATCATCACCTCCATCTGCCAGCTCAGCCTTCAGCCCAAAGAGGAAAACCGTATTTAAAGATCAGGATCTCAAACCTGGGTCGAAGGTCATGGCTGACCATGCAGCAGCAATTCCTGCACTCCTACATGCTTCAGAGACTTGGCCAGCTTATATATAGCAAGTACTCAAGAAAGGCAGTTCAACAGCAGTGTCTCTCCCAAGCCAACATGCACAGCATTGAGATGCTAATCACTCAAGCAGCTCCCAGGACGGACGTATCATTTGTATGCCTGGAACCAGACTCTTGAAGCAATTGCTCTACTTGGAACATAGCAGGGGGTTCCCAATCATCCCTTAACGCACACATGTTTTGCAAATGTTCAGGCAATAATTCTTTTTTTTTGCTTTATACATAATTATTGCAGTTTTCAGTTCAATTAACTCCCGAAACTTTAAAGCCTGCACATTTATAAATAATTTGTTATGTCCACTGTACCCACTATTCTAGCTGCAGTAAATGCACGGAGGTTACAGGAATAGGGTGGAAGAAAAAACTTTCCAGGCTCTTTCGGAGAGTCAGTAGACTTGATGGGCCAAATGACCTCCTTCTGCCTTGCAGGGATTTTATGAATAATTCAATATGGAAGTAAACAATATAAAATGTACAATAACTGTGGATCCAATATATATTGGATTTTACTCATAATAGCAATATCCTTTGATAACTTTGTCTTAATGCATTTTTATGTGGTTTCCAAAAAGCACCATGGTCTATTAAAACAGCCAAAAATGTATTTATATATACACTTTCAATATTGACATTTATTATATTAACCTCGGTATTTACTTTACCATTACCAAATAACAAACTTAGTTGTACTCAGATTCAATCACAATCTACTTATGGCAAACCATATCTTTAATTTATCCAATTCAACACTACAAATTTCAATTAGCAGTTGCAGATCCTACCCAGGATTTAAAAAAATGGTGTCATCTGCAAATAAAACGAATTGAAATAACTTTGATACCATACAAATGTGATTTATAAATCAATTAGGACCCAAAACAGATCCCTGTGGGACTCCACATACAACATTCATATGATCTGATTCATAACCATCTATTTTTACAAACTGTTGCCAGGATAGGAGGCCAATTGGCCCACATCAGCCCTTGAACAACAATTCATTTGGTTCCATTCCTTTGCCTTTCCCCCCACAGTCCAGGAAATTATGTTTGCTTCAGAAAATTTTCCAATTCTCTTTACAAGGCCTTGAATGAATCTGAATCCACTATGCACTCAGGTAGACCATTACACATCTTCGCCACATGCTGCATAAAAATGTTTTTCATGTCACCGTTGTTTCTTTTCCACCCATGTGAGCAGTTTCTCCAATGTACTCTGTTCAGATTCCTCAATTGTGAAAACCTCCATGAAATCTCCTCTCCACCTTATTTGCTCAAGGAGAGCAGCCCTAGCTTCTCCAACCTATCCATGTAATTGGCTCCAGGGAAGGGAGAATTGTGAATTCTCTGCACTTCCTCTCCTCCTTCATAGAATCATAGAAACCCTACAGTGCAGAAGGAGGCTATTCAGCCCATGGAGTCTGCACCGACCACAATCCCACCCAAGCCCTACCCCCACATATTTACCCGCTAATCCCTCTAACCTACGCATCTCAGGGGCAATTTTAACCTGGCCAATCAACCTAACCCGCACATCTTTGGACTGTGGGAGGAAACCGGAGCACCCGGAGGAAACCCACGCAGACACGAGGAGAATGTGCAAACTCCACACAGACAGTGACCCGAGCCGGGAATCGAACCCAGGACCCTGGAGCTGTGAAGCAGCAATGCTAACCACTGTGCTACCGTGTGAAGCAGCAGTGCTAACCACTGTGCTACCGTGTGAAGCAGCAGTGCTAACCACTGTGCTACCGTGCCGCCCTTCACCCGTGGTGCCCAGCATAGGACATAATAGCCCAGATGAGACCAAAGCAGAGTTTTTAAATACAGGTTCATTATAACTTCTAAAACAAATGCAAAATACTTCAGATGCTGGAAATCTAAATTAAACACAGAAAATGCTGAATAAACTCAGCAGGCCTGTGGAGAGAGAAACAGCTAACGTTTGAGTCTGTATGACTTCTTCAGAGCTGAAGGGGTAGAAATGTAATAGATTATATACTTTTTTTGGGGGTGGGGGGTGGTGGACACCTATCTCTGATGGGTCTGTCATACCAGTGGGACAGGGCGTTCTTACGAATGGCGATGGAGGAATCTGGGATGTTGAGATAATTCTATGAGTATGACTACTTAACTAATCTGTCGAATTTTGGCACTAGTCCACAAATGCTAATCAAGATGACTTTGCAGGGCCAACTGGATTGGGAGTAATACTAAGAATTAGCATATTATTCAAAATGTAGCACCAGATAAGCAAACTTCCAATTTAAAAATGAGATCAGTTTCCAGACTGATCTATTAACACTGAAGTAATGTCTTTGCCTAAGCATTCCAAAAGCATTATGTGCTCTTAGTGTTTCTCATTGACCCAATTAAATCAGAACTGGTTAGAGCCAGTCTCAGACAAGCCATTTTGTGCAGAGTTTCAAACATGACACATCATGAAGTTCTGCTCAGGATGTCATTGATAGGAGCAGTGGATTTTCTTTTGCAGTGTTAGTCACTCCCACACTACAGCAAGCTTCCATGCCCAAAGAAAAGTTCTACAAATATCTTCTTTTCAGCAACTGCTAACCAGCAGAATGATGTGGAGATGACCAGCAGAATACCAGACATGGTAGTAAGGTGTTTTTTTCTTGTAATACTGGTACAATTATCTAAACTCAGGAGAACGGAATTCCCCTATGAATCAATTCTACACTGGTATAAGCATTCTGCCACATTTACAAGCAACAGTTGCTCACATGGAGACACCAAATGCAGGGAAGGTGACCTATATGCTGAACACCAAACTCTTATCTGAAGCTATGAGCTTGAAGTGGTGATCCACAGACTTAAAATTCCCCTCACATTCTGAGCTCTCAGTATTGAGCTTTATAAAGTGCTTCTAAAAGTCCACCATATACCCAGGAAGAGCAATGTATCTTTCTCAGTAGTTTCAAAAGAGTTTTCTTTAGAGTAGGGGTTGCTGGTGAGGTGGGGACGAAGGCGATCTTGGTTAGCATAGCTCTTTTCCTTTTGGAACTAGCAGACCAACCCTAACTTGTCAACATTTTCACTTCTAATTCCAGATCTGGTATACAGGTTTTCCTTGTTTCTTGCCTTTTGGGCAAACACCTCATTGTGCCTTAGTTATTCACCCACACATTTTCTCTCATGTCTTTAATGAATCTATAATTAATGCAACTGGTTACCTCAGATGATCATTCCCCTTGCACCTTACTTCTGCTTTTCAATCTTTCTCCACCCCCACTATATCCCCATCACTGTCAACATTCTCATTAATCTTCTGTTGTAAAAGGCTAAATAAACCATTGACCTGTCTTTTCTCCATAGTTTCTATTTTGTTTTCAGCATTTCTAATGCAACTGTGTATTTTTACTTGCAAGCAAAGGGATAAATAGCGAAGAATAGATTCCAATCAATGACAAGAAAAATTTGGGGAGATGATTGAAACCAGAAGGTTCTGAGGATGGGGAAGATGAAGCAAAATCAGGGGTTTAGAAAGTGATGCCAGAGTTAAATGAAAAGTCTTCCAGCAATAATGGAACTAAGTGAGGAAAAGATGCATAAAAGACTTAAAGCTGAAAAAGTGAAGGTGCTTGTTGGGATGTCGGGCAAAGATTGGATGCGCTGAAACCATGAATACATCTATACACAAAATCAATGCACTTAAGAATGGGGAATCAAGGGCACAAGCACAAATTTTAAGAGCAGTAGGCCATTTGGCCCCTCAGGTCGGTTCCTAAGATCATGGCTGATCTGCCGGTGACCTCAACTCTACCTTGCTGGCTGTCCACCATTATCCTCTACTCGCTTGTCAATGAAAATCAAATTCAGTGAAGTTCAACGACCTACTGTCCATTTGAGGGGGAAAGAATTCTACAGACCAATGGCCCCCCAAAAAATATTCTCATCTCCCTCTTAAATTGGGGAACCTTAATATTTAAATTCTGTCCTCTTGTTCAAGACTCCACGCTGTCCACCCAAAGAGGAAATGTTCTCTCAGCATCCACCCTGTCAAGTCCACTCAGAACTTTACATGGTTCAATAAGATCACCTTTTCTAAACCCAAATGAGTATCGGCCCAACCAGCTCAACCTTTCCTCACACAACATCCCCTTCATCCCATCAGCATGTCAATTGCAGAAACAATGATCACATCCCAAAAAGGCAACCATACAAAATGCCTTCATTCAACTGCACCCTTCACATGCACATGCATCATATATGCAGACATTCAAAATAAATGAAACTGAACAATTTACATAACTTCTAAAACATTAGATGAAATCTGATACTGATCTCACCAAATTATGACACAGATACCTGTAGGATTCATAGAGAATCCCTACAGTGCAGAAGGAGGTCATTTGGCCCATCGAGCCAGCACCAACCACAATCTCACCCAGGCCCGTAACCCCATGTATTTACTCTGCTAATTCCCCTGACACTAGGATTAATTTAGCATGGACACAAAAACCCAAGCAATATTACCAACTCTGGCATTGCTCCGTGATCAGGGATAACGCAGTGTAGAGGATCAGAAGGACCTTGGGGTCCGGGTCCATAGGACTCTTAAATCGGCCTCGCAGGTGGAGGATGCGGTCAAGAAGGCGTATGGCGTACTAGCCTTCATTAATCGAGGGATTGAGTTTAGGAGTCGGGAGATAATGCTGCAGCTTTATAGGACCCTGGTTAGACCCCACTTGGAGTACTGCGCGCAGTTCTGGTCACCTCATTACAGGAAAGATGTTGAAGCCATTGAAAGGGTGCAGAGGAGATTTACAAGGATGTTGCCTGGATTGGGGGGCATGCCTTATGAGGATAGGTTGAGGGAGCTTGGTCTCTTCTCCCTGGAGAGACGAAGGATGAGAGGTGACCTGATAGAGGTTTACAAGATGTTGAGGGGTCTGGATAGGGTGGACTCTCAGAGGCTATTTCCAAGGGCTGAAATGGTTGCTACGAGAGGACACAGGTTTAAGGTGCTGGGGGGTAGGTACAGGGGGGATGTCAGGGGTAAGTTTTTCACTCAGAGGGTGGTGGGTGAGTGGAATCGGCTGACGTCGGTGGTGGTGGAGGCAAACTCGTTGGGGTCTTTTAAGAGACTTCTGGATGAGTACATGGGATTTAATGGGATTGAGGGCTATAGATAGGCCTAGAGGTGGGGATGTGATCGGCGCAACTTGTGGGCCGAAGGGCCTGTTTGTGCTGTGGCTTTCTATGTTCTATGTTCTATAACAGTGCACCACATTTGCACTTTCCAATGTTAAATTTATTTAAGTTAGTAGACAGCAACTATGTTTGAACACAATAGAAAACCATAGAAAAGTTAGTGCAGAAAGAGGTCATTGTGTCAGCACTGGCCAAAACCGAGAGAAAAAAAGAAATGAGGCACTCACTTCAATCCCACTTTCCAGGACCTAGTCTGTAGCCTTGCAGGTTACAGCACTTCGGATGCAGAACCAGGGACCTTTTAAATGAGTTGGGCATTTCAGCCTGGCAGTGAATTCCAGATGTCCACCATTCTCTGGATGAAAATGTTTTTGCTCATGTCCCTGTAATCCTTCTACCAATCACCTTGAATCTATATGCCCTGGTAATTGACCACTCAACTAGGGGTAACAAGTGTTTCCTGTTTACCCTGTCTAGACCCCTCAATATTTTACACCTCAATTAGGTCACACCCTAGCCTCCGCTGTTCGAAGGAAAACAACCGTAGCCAATCCAATCTCTCCTCATGGATGCAATTTTCAAACCCTGGCAACATTCTTGTATCTCCTCTGCACACTCTCCACGTCAATTACATTCTTCCTGACCAAAACTGTACAAAAAAAGCTTCAGCTGTGGCCCAACCAGCATTTTATACAGTTCCATTATTACATCCTTGCTTTTGTACTCAATACCTTGCTCAATAAGGGAAAGCATTCCATATGCTTTCTTGGCCACTTTGCCTATCTCTCCTGCCACCTTCAAGGGCCAATGGATGTGCATTCCAAGGTCTCTCACTTCAACCCCAACTCAATATCTTCTCTTTTATTGCTTGGTTTGCCCTCCCGAAATGCATTACCTCTCACTTTTCTGGATTTAATTCTATTTGCCACTTCTCTGCCCCTCAAGCAAACCACTGATGTCATTTTGGAGTCAAAAACTATTCTCTTCACTATGAACTACACTTCCAATTTGTATCATCTGAAAATTTCCTAATCATACCATCCCCATTTAAGTCTAAATCATTAATATATACAACAAACAGCAGTGGAACACCACTGTAAACAGTTTTTATTTGCAAAAACATTTATTGACTATGACACTTTGTTTCCTGTCACTGAACTCATTTTGGATCCAATCTGCATGGTCCTGCATCTTTTCTGACCAGTCTGCCATGTGGGATTTTGTCCAATGCCTTACTAAAATCCACACAGACAATATACACTTGTACTACCCTCACCAGTCCACCTTCTTACTTCTTTCAAAAATTAAGTTAGTAAGACACAATCGTCCGCTAACAAAACCATGCTGTCTATCCCTGATCAATCTACTGCCTAAGTGACAGTTTATCCTGTCTCGCAAAGTTATTTCCAATAATTTGCCCACCACTGAAGTCAGACTGACTGGGCTATTGTTTTCTGGCCTAATCCTCTAGCTCTTTTTAAATAATGGTACAATGTTTGCAGACCTCCAATCCTCTGGAATCTTTTGATTTGATTTATTGTCACATGCAATGGGATACAGTGAAAAGTACTATTTCTTGTGCACTGTACATACAGTACTTGAGGAGAGGGTGCAGAATATAGTGTTACATCATAGCTAGGATGTAGAGAAAGATCAGCTTAATATATGGTAGGTCCATTCAAAAGTCTGATGGCATCAGAGAAGAAACTGTTCTTGAGTCGGTTGGTATGTGATCTCAGACTTTTGTATCTTTTTCCCAATGGAAGAAAGTGGAAGAGAGTATCCCGGGTGCTTGATTATGCTGGCTGCCTTTCTGAGGCAGCTGGAAGCGTTGATGGAGTGAATGGATGGGAGGCTGGTTTGCGTGATGGACTGGGCTACATTCACAACCCTTTGTAGTTTCTCTCAGTCTTAGAGCAGGAGCCATACCAAGATGAGATACCAATAGGAAACATCTTTTCCGGATGAGAGTGTCATAGCAGACATGCCGAATTTCCTTAGTCTCCTGAGAAAGCAGAGGCGTTGGTGAGCTTTCTTAACTAACACGTCAGCACGGAGGAACCAGAATAAGTTGTTGGTGATCTGGACACCTAGAAACCTGAAGCTCTCGACCATCTCGTCTGTATCTAGTGATTGGAAAACGATCCTCAAAGTACCAATTATTTCGCCTTGGCTTCCTTCAATAGCCTGGAATACAATCCATCTGGCTCTGGTAATTTATCCACCTTCAAAGATGCAAGTCCCTCCAGTACTTCCTCTCTCACATGACTTTTGAACTCAAACTTTTAAATGTACTTCAAAGAATCTATGCCTTTAAGAGGAGAAAGTTGGAAAGAAAATTATAGCTTGCCGTTATATTGAAATGCGAATAGCACGATGTTCAATATCTGGTCCCTTCCGAGCATGGAAAGGTTAGTAGTGAAAGTATCAGAAGTACCTTGAACTCTCCTGGAGCAAGGAGAGAAAAGCAATATCAGGTGAAGACAAAATGAGGCTAATTTGTTATGGGCGACACACTATGGCAAATCATGTGGATGAGGTATGAACGTCTGCCAATGGAATTGCACATTATCATTAACATCCAAAGACACAACATTACATACCTGCCTGTCACATTGTTTAAAAAGATGCATGCAATACAAGCTTCTTCAATTTTATATCCTTCGCTTTAAAATTCAAACCTGAGCATTCCTGCCTCAGAACTAAAAAAAACTGAAATGATTCCTCGGAATCAACCAAAATTCTACAGTGGCTAGCCACGTGTAATTTTTTTTGACCACACAGATGCATTTTTTAAAATGTAGACTTCCAGTACAGAGATTTATTAACGTAATGAAACACCCCAAGGTGCTTCATAGGAGCATTATTCACAAAGTATGATACCCTACCACAAGGAAATATTAGGCCAAATGACCCAACAGCTTGGTCAAAGGAGGAAGTTTTAAGAAAGGTTTTAGAGGAAAGTGAAGTAAGAGAGGCAGAGAAGTATAAGGAGGATGTTCCAGAGCTTGGAGCCTAGGCAACATGAAAGGTACAGTCACAATGGAAGAGTGATTAAATTTGGGAATGCATAAGATCCCAGAATTACGAGTATCTCAGAAGATTGTGGGAAATTACAAAAAGAGAGAGAATTAAGCCATGAAGGTATCTGAAAACAAATATACAAATTTTAAAATCAAGACATACTTGACCAGAAGCCAGTGTTGCTCAGGTCAGGGATGATAGAGGAACGAGACTTGAGTTACGGCACATACAGCATTGTTTTAGACAACCTCAAGTCAACAGACAATAGAATTTGAAGACCAGTCAGAAATGTGTTGGAACAGTTGAGGCGAGAGGTAACGAAAGCATAGAAGGTTTCAGCTAAGCTGAGACAGAGGAAAAGCCAGGCAATGCTACGTAGGTGGAACTAGGCAGTCTTCGTGATACAACAAATGAAGCTCATCTCAGGATCAAATGCAATGCCAAGGGTGCAAACAGATAAGCTTATCTCAAACAGTTGGCAAGGAGATGGATGGCATTTGGAGCAGAAACCCAGAGCAATGACTGCAATCTTCCCAATATTTAATTGGGGGAAATTTGTGATCATTCAGCATCAGATGTCAGACAAGGAGGCTGATAATTTAGCAATAGTGGAGTCATTAAGAGGTGTAGTAGAGCTGGGTGCCAGTGTGTACCTGTGGGCATTACTGGTAAGGCCAGCATTTGTTGCCCATCCCCAAGTGCCCCTGAGAAGGTGAGGAGCTGTCTTCTTGAGCCGTTGCAGTCCACGTAATGTAGGTGCACCCACAGTGTTGTTCAGGGGGAAGTTCCAGGATTTGAGCAGCGATTGTGAAGAAAGTGATAAATTTCCAAGTCAGGATGGTGAGTGACTTGGAGGAAAACTTCTAGGTGGTGGTGTTCCCAGGTGTCTGCTGACCGTCTCCTTCACGATGGCAGCAGCTGTGGGCTTGAAAGGTGCTGTCCAAGGAGCCTTGCTGAGCTCCTGCAGTGCCACTTGTAAATGCATAGAAACAGGTAATTATGCCAGGCCTACAAGATGTCTGTGTTTATGCTCCACTTGAGTCTCCTCCCATTTTTCCTAGTCTGAATTTAATCCTATGTTTCTTTTGTCATTTTTATTCATTTATGGGACATGGGCGTCGCTGGCTGGCCAGCATTTACTGCCCATCCATAGTTGCCCTCGAGAAGATGGTGATGAGCTACCTTCCTGAATCGCTGCAGTCCACATGCTGTGGGTTGAACCACAATGTCATTAGGGAGGGAATTCCATTTTGTCACATGCTCACCTAGCCTCCCCTTAAATGTATCTATACTACTCACTTCAAGTATTTTGTTTTTGAGTGATTTCCACATTCTACTCTCATCTAAACTGGAGTATGCCTGTATTGAACATTATATATTCAATTACACTGGAGCTAAAGGGTTATAATGTGAGGAGGACAGGTTGCACAGACCAGGCTTGTATTCCTTTGAGTAAAGACTAAGGGGTGAAGTGCTAAAAACGATCAAAGGAGTTGATGGTTTTTCTCCACCATCTAGCGCATTTCCTCTGGTGAAGAATCCAGAACAAGGGTGGGCAACCTTAAAATTAATGTCAAGCCACCCAGGGTGATGTCAGGGTGCACTTGACATGCAAAAGGAAGCAGAAACCGAGAACCAACTCTCTATTCACCCGCAAAATAAAATTTCAAAACTGAGATTCACAGATTTGTTAGCTGAGTCTACTAAGGGTTAAGCGCATGGAGTTAAAATCATGATTTGTTTTCCACATTACAAGATCTGCCTATCCATCAGATCTTTTGATCCCATTGATTGCAAAGTACTCAGATCTCCTGAGATTGTAAATGGAGTTGTAGAAATGCAACTTCTCTATTATTCTTATTTTACTTTCAATGGAATTCCAAGGTAAATGGAATTTCCCAATATTTTCAACAGTATTTGAAAGGACTATCCTTCAACCCATCCTAAGCTATGTCTAATTTTTTTACAGGAAGATCCATACAATATGTATATTTGCAGTCTGCATGACCCACAATCTAAACTATGAGACCAATCTAAACTAAAAGACCTACATTTATATAATGAATGCTCAGTCAGTTTAAAATGACTCCCATACAACAACATTACAGAATTTATATTTCCACTTAATCAGCTTCTAAAAAAACCCCCGATATATCAGGTCCTCTGTCACTCTGTTCGCCATTAGGGATTTAGAGATGGGGAAACAATAAACCCACCAAAACAGTGGTCATTAGGAAGGAACACAAAGTTCCATTATATGAAAAATGTTTGGTGAAGATAAAATACAAAAAATAATTCAAATTCAGGTGAGAAGTTATACTTTTAAAAGTTGATTTATGTAGTCACTTCCCAGTAGGTTACTGCCAAACCACACAGAACAGGCTCTATTTTGTTTTACCGTCGTGATTCTCAGCAATCAGAAAACTTCAAAATCAACAAGCGAAGGACCAAAAAGTCAAAAACCCCAAAATTACACAAGTTTAATGCTACAATGCTGTTATTCCATTCTGTGTATGAACCAAGTCTCTACAAGTCAAACAAGTAACATGAAGAGCTTGGTGCAAATCTGACAAATGGAGTAGTCCATTTAGAATAGGGATAACAAAATAAAACAAACAAGTTTGTATTCAACACTTCAGTTCAAAAACAAGTTCAATAGTCTAACTACTGATTTAAGTTCAAGTCAGAATAATTGTTAAAAAATACTCACTACCCTTAAATTCCACATTTCAACCGTCAGTTTTGATGCAAGAGAATGAGGCAATTCTAAAAAAAATTGCAGAATAATCTGGAACAACGCCATTGTTTAGTAAGCTTTCCATTGAAGCTATTTCTCACTCCCCTTCTCTGTCCCTTATCTTGTGTATGGCTACAGACCATGGCTCATCATCATTGTGATATCACAAGAAACGCTTCACTATCAACATTACACATTCAAAATTGTCTATTCATTCAGAAATCAAATTATCCATCAAATTTAGCTATTTGAAGACACAGGGGCAACCCATTACTAAAAGATACACTCGTAGAACACAAATAATGGCATTTATATTGAAACAAACTTATCTAGAAATGGCAACGCCAAAAACATTTCAAATCTAATATAAAACCAGGCGCAACTAATGGCAGTTGTGGACAACTGTAAATAGATTACATTACATACCACTTGCTGGCCCCAGACAACTTAAGATAGCTGATAGAGTCAACACTTGCCACAATTCAGGGTAACGGGCACCAGAGTATCTTGACAAAGATAAAACGTTCCTAAGTTCGCACTTGGTCAACAGTGCATAAATATACGGTCAACATTAAAAGAAAACTTCAAACAGTGAGCAGAATTAGATGGACAGATTAACCACCGCTCTGAACACTTGGCTGTTTGGGGGGGGGGAGGCGGGAGAAGAGTCCATGTCATACGTCCTTCCGTTCCCTTTCCGAGAAACTGCATGGTTAATCCTGTCGCTGCCAACACAATCCTGACGGTGGACATCTTTGTTAATGGATTTGTAGTTCTCGTCGGGCGCCGGGACGGCCTCCTGACAGTGTGTGTGTGTCGGTGGGGAAAGAGACACTCCGGGGATGCGGTGTCGGTTTGCGGACCCCCCTCCCGCAGAGCACCCCCCCCCCCCCCGGGGAACAAAAGGCTTCGGCCCCACTGACGCGTCTCAAAGACTAAAGGGGGGGGGGGGGGGAGCACAAAATTTATCACACACTTCAAACCGCCAACATCCCAGAGGACAACAATTTGTGTGGGGGGGGGGGGGGGGGGAGAGAGAGAGAGAGAGCATTACAGCGACACAATTAAGATATAATCAACCCAGGGTCATTTTTTTTGGGGGGGGGGGGTAAGAGAGAGAATCTAACCCTTTTTTTTGGTTTGGGGAGGGGGGGGGGTGTAGGTTATAAACTCCCCCCTCCTCCAGTACCCAGACGCCTGATTTTGGGTGAAGGTTGGGAGTGGGCTGATATCCACACAGACACCCCGGGGCCCACTGAGCAGAGAGAGAGAGAGAGCGCGCAGCCAAGTAAACCACAGCGGCTTTGTTTTTACCTTCAGTCCTGTCCGGCCTCCTGATCCATTCCCGCACGGCGACACAAACCCGGGGGGGGGGGGGGGTGAAGGGGAGGAGGGAAAAAAAAGAGGATGAACCCCCCCACCGGGCCACAGAGGGGGTGGAAAAGAGGAGGTGCCACCGAGAAGGCCGACAACGACCGGCCGGGGCCGGGGCAAGGCCGCTCCTACCGCCTCCCGATCGCACTCAGAAAAGGAACAACACCTCCCTCCCGGGTGGCCGGCCTCCTGCACGCTCCCTCCTCATTCATCGCACCGCTGATTCCTGGGGTTTCTTTCCTCTTCCCACCCCTCTCCCCTCTCACAACCCCTTCAATTTTTTACCGACTTAAAATAAATAAAAGTTTAAAAACAAATGGGATCACGCCGCCGCCATTTTAGGTGCCGGCCCCGAGCAAGAACAGCTGGTAACCAGGGGGGAAAGCGCGTCACGTAACTCCGCCCCTGAGGGGGGCGGGGCCTCTCCGCTGCGCATGACGGGACAGACTGGACGGCACGTGACCCAGGCTCCTCCCTCCCCTCCACCCAGCTGGAAAGTAGCAAAAAGGGGCCCCAGAGTCTTTCCCTGAGTAAGAAGTCTCTCAACACCCAGGTTAAAAGTCCAACAGGTTTATTTAAACGTGTCACAAGTAAGGCTTACATTAACACCGCAATGAAGTGACTGTGAAATTCCCCTCATTGCCACTCACCTGATGAAGGAGCAGTGCTCCAAAAGCTCGTGCTGCCAAATAAACCTGTTAGACTTCAACCTGGTGTTGTCAGACTTCTTACTGTGCCCCACCCCAGTCCAACAACGGCATCTGCACACCACATCTTTCCCTCTGAGTTCAGTGCAGCCTGGCCTTCCTCACCCCTGATGGGGTCACAAAAGTTGCAATCTGTCCTGTCAACATCAACAATACTTTTCACTCTATCCCAGTACATATGACAATAATAAATCAATTTAATCATTAATTTTTTAAATTAGTGTCACAGTTATCTTACAATAACACTGCAATTAAGTTACTGTGAAAATCCTCCAGTCGCCACACTCTGGCGTCTGTTCGGGTACACTGAGGGAGAATTTAGCATAGCCAATGCACTTAACCAAAGTGTCTTTCGGACAGTGGGAGGAAACTAGAACACCTGGAGGGAACCTATGTGGACATAGGGAGAACATGCAGACTCCACATAGACTGTGACCCAAGCCAGGAATATAACCTAGGTCCCTGTTGCTGTGAGGCAAGAGTGCTAACAACTGTGCCACCATGCCACCCAAAAGTTGCAATCTATCCACTCATCACCAACAATACTTTTCACTCTGTTCCCAATACATGTGACAATAATAAATCAATGCAATCATACCAGTGGCACAGTGGTTAGCACTGCTGCCTCACGGCGCCAGGGACCTGGGTTCAATTCCGGCCTCGGGTGACTGAGTTTGCACATTCTCCCCGTGTCTGCATGGGTTTCCTCTGAGTGCTCCAGTTTCTTTCCACACTTCAAAGATGAATGGGTTAGGTTGATTGGCCATGCTAATTTGTCCCTTAGTATTAGGGGGATTTGCAGGGTAAATATGTGGGGTTACAGAGATAGGGCCCGAGTTGGATTATTGTCGGTGCAGACTCGATGGGCTGAGTGGCCTCCTGCACTGTAGGGATTCTGTGATTCTCAGTCTTGCAGGTCTCGACAGGTTAGATGCAGGAAGGATGTTTCCCTTGGCTTGATGGGGTGGGGTGGGGATCTGCAACCAGGAGACTTAACTGGCAGGGGTGAAACCATGATCAGGAAGGGGATGAGACTGCGCATTGCATTTTGGGTGTGCTGACACTTGCGATTGTGGTTTGCCTAAGTTAGGGTAAATTAAAGGATCAGGGTAGCCAATGAAGTTAAACTGAGGCTTTACCTGATGCAATTTTTCAAAGCCATCTTGGCCTTTTGGCTAAGATGAAGATGATTTTGGCTAAGATGGTTAGATCAAGCCTGGGAGGGTGTGCAGTGTCTCATCCTATCAGCTTGGATCTTGTCTGATCGAGTCCAAGATGAGATGCAATGTCTTGTCAGCTTGGATTTTATTTGTCCCTCATGAGGGGACTATGATTGGACTTAATTTGAATTGGCTTTTTTGATTAGAATTAAAGTACCACAGGGTACCAAACAATATCTACAACCAGGAGACGGTCACAGAATTAATGGGTAGGTCAGTCTAGGACTGAGATGAGATGGAATTTCTTCATTCAAATTGGTGGCGATTCTTTGGAATTCTCTTCCCCAGAGGGGTGTGGCAGCTCTGTCATTAAGTATGCTCAAGACAGAGATCAATTGATTTCTAGATATTAAAAATATCGGGGATACGTGGAAGGTGTGGAAAGTGCTGGCCAACCAGCTATGCCCATGTCCCATGAGTGAATAGTAAAAAGAAATTGCATTGAGGTAGAAGATGCTTCCTTGGTAAGGGATTGAATTGGGGTTCTGGCAGCACAATCATGGGTGAGGTAGGGATTTGCACTAGGTTCAGAAGAAAAATTGGTGGTATTGAGGGGATGGTCCTCTGATTCAACATAAGATGGCAGTCCTGCCTTTATCAACACAAGTATATTGAGGTTTGAGACTACAGAAGGGTGTTGGCAACAGTGGATTAATTGGCTGAAGGGAAAAAGATAAGAATTTATGAAGATGCTTGTAGATCTCTCTAGAGATAGTAAAATAATGTTTATTTGACTGGAAAATAAATTACCCCTTTAGACACTAACAGTAAATAGATACAAATTGCATTGTCACAGAACTAATAGAACATCTTAAAAAGTTACATGAAACATTCACAAATTAATTCTTCAGCATCTTTGCCTCTGGGTGTTAGGTGTGGGGGAGGAGATACCCAGTGACAACATTTCGAAAATGATTGATTCCTTAGTAACTGCAGCCGTACAAACAATCTTCACATAAACCGATTGCTTGTGAGAAGTCAGTACTGTAATCAGGTGTTTTGTCTTGTTAGACTCTCTTTCTGAAGCAAAAATAACCACTTCCACATGGAATTTAAATTCTTCCTGTTTTGGAAAAATAAATTAGTTACAATGACAAAAGATAAGTTTGTACTGATAAACATAAACATACTTTCTGTAAACAAGAATAAAGCTGGCACAATCACAAATACTTTTTAAACCTATAAAACGTTTGCCCCTCGTTTCTGACATATTCCAAATGTCTCAATCTTGCTGTTAATCTTTAACATTTGTAGAACTTCCCTCCCTTAAAAGCTTTAACCATCATCAGGTTTGCAAGTCTGTCTGTGTGAAGTTTGCACATTCTCCCTGTGTCTGTGTGGGTTTCCTCCGGGTGCTCCGGTTTCCTCCCACAGTCCAAAGATGTGCAGGTTAGGTTGATTGGCTGTGCTAAATTGCCCCTTCGTGTCCCAGGACGTGTAGATTAGAGGGATTAACGGGGTAAGTATGTGGGTTACAGGGACAGGGCCTGGGTGGAATTGTTGTCGGTGCAGACTCGATGGGCCAAATGACCTCCTTCTGCACTGTAGGGATTCTATGATTCTAATTACTCCACACTTTCCCACTACGGTAGTCTGTGAAGTAAAAAAAATAAGGACTAATAAGAAAGTTGCTTATATTCATCTGTAATTTGTTTTCCAAACAAGTTTGAGAAAAATAAACCAAGAAGGAAAAATCCTTGACACGTACATGCAACCTGAGAAAGTCTGCACATACTCAGAATATAGTATCCAAAGAATTACCACCACAGACTAATAATGTTAGGAAAAATATTGACTGCAAGCTGAAGCATTTGAGAGATTAAGGCATTGATTTTAACAAAAAGTATACCTGGTACTAGCTCTTCCTTCAATTTTGAACCTCTTCAGGGGATTTGACAGGGTAGACACTGAGCCTGACTCTAGAACAGGAGGCAATCAGCTAGGATTGAGATGAAGAGAAAAATCCTCACTCAGCGGTTGTGAATCTTTGGAATTGTCTATCCAAAATGGTTGTGAATGCTCCATTGTTGAGCATATTCAAGACTGATACACATAGATTTTAAAAAAAATTTCTCATGGAATGGAGGTAAATCGAGGGAAACAGGCAGGAAAATTGAGTTGAGGTAAATCAGTCATGATCATTTTGAAATCTGGTGGAGCAGGTTTGAGGAGCTGAAAGGTCAACTATTTCTTATGTTCAGCCTTTGACTCACTCTGAGGGCCATTGGAAGTCCTCCTAGTTTGAGACCCATCCTTGACCCCGTCCCTACTTGGCACCTGACCACTCAACTCTTCCTATAGATAATTGTTCTTTCCTCAGACAGTGGCCCTATCAGCCATCCTCAAACTCAAATCAAAAAAATCCAATCTCAAGCCTCCTGTTCCTCTTCAAAATCTTGAATGTTACTATTAATTCACAGCTCTGTTCCTGCATCTACCGAATTTCAGCGCAAGTCTCTTCAGTCCAACTCTGACTCTTTTCAAAGCAGCAAAACAGCCTAACCAAAGTCTTAAATGGCATCCTGTATGACTGTAATCATTGGAATTTTATCCATGCTCATTCCACTATCAATGGTGCTTGATATTTGACTATAGCCTTCTCCAATGTTTCTTCTGCTGTCCAGCACCGTAGGATTGCCATAGATGGTTTATTTACATCTATCCAAATTTATTTTCTGTTATAGCTTTTTTTCCTGCCCTGTCCTGTCCAGCGTTGCCACCTTCAGTGTCCAAAGTATCTACTCTTTATCGCCTCAACGCACACTGCCCCTCAATAAGATCAAATGCAGATAAGGGTCAATTTCTTGTTTATGCTGATGGCATTGAACATGACCTCCCCATCACTTCTCTTGACTGCCTCCATGCTGTCAGACTGCTGGTCATATCAGGTTTTAGGTAAGCTACAACTTTATCCAACACAACATTTGCAAGTCATAAGTCACAACCTACAGAACCCACCAAAAACTTCCACTCCTTCGGTTACTTTTTCGGAATTAAAAAAAAATTACAGAACTTGGAAGTCTCCCCAGTTGCCCTTCAGATGATCGTGGTGAGCTGCCTTCTTGAAGTTAAAGTTTATTTTATTAGTGTCAGAAGAATGCTTACATTAACACTGCAATGAAGTAACTGTGAAAATCTCCTAGTCGCCACTCTCTGGCACCTGTTCAGGTAGGCTGAGGGAGAATTTAGCATGGTCAACACATCTAACCAGCACATCTTTCGGACTGTGTGAGGAAACCGGAGCACCCGGAGGAAAATCATGCAGACTTGGGGAGAACGTGCAGACTCCGCACAGACAGTGACCCAAGCCAGGAATTGAACCCAGGTCCCTAGTGCTGTGAAACAACAGTGCTAACCACTGTGCCACCAAACTGTTGCAGTCCCCGAGATGTAGGTATACCCACAGTGTTACTGGAGAGGTAGTTCCAGGATTTTGACCCAGCAATAGTGAAGGAATGGCGATATACTTCCAAGTCAGAATGGTGAGTGATTTGGAGGGGCACCTCCATGTGGTGGTGTTCCAGGTATCTGCTGCTCGTCCTTCCTAGATAGTTGAATCGTGGGTTTGGAAAGTGCTACCTAAGAAACCTCGGCGAGTTTCTGCAGTGCATCTTGTACATGGTACACACTGCTGCCAATGTTCATCAGT
The DNA here is from genome assembly GCF_964213995.1 of Mustelus asterias. Lineage (NCBI taxonomy): Eukaryota > Metazoa > Chordata > Chondrichthyes > Carcharhiniformes > Triakidae > Mustelus > Mustelus asterias. Next base: position 24,658,327 of record NC_135816.1, on the reverse strand, counting down.
GGTGGAGTGAAAGAGTGTTTGTGGAAGGGGTAGCATTTAAGCAGGCTGCTTTTTCCTGGATGGCATCAAGCTTCTTGAGTGTTGTTGGAGTTGCACTCATCCAAGCAAGTGGAGAGTATTCCATTACACCCCTCACTCGTGCTTTAGATGATGGACAGGTTTTGGGAAGTAAGGAGGCGAGTTACTCGCCGCAGGATTCCTCGCCTTTGATCTGCTGTGGTAGCCACAGTATTTATGTGACTAGTCCAGTTCAGTTTATGGCCCAGAATGTTGATAGTGAGGGATTCAGTGATAGTAACACCATTGAATGTCATGGGGCGATGGTTAGATTCTCTCTTGTTGGAGATGGTTATTGCCTAGCACTTGTGTGGCACGAATGTTACTTGACACTTGTCAGCCCAAGTCTGGATATTATCCAGGTCTTGCTGCATTTGGACAGGGACTCTTCAGTATCTGAGGAGTCATGAATGGTACTGAACATTTGTGCAGTCATCAGCGACCATCCCTACTTTTGACCTTTTGATAGAAGGAAAGGTGGTTGGGCCTAGGAACTAGTTTGGCAACTTGGGATGCCTTGTTCAATCCCATGTCTTATCCATTAACAAGAGTGCTTACACAAATCTCTGCAAATGCAAAATGAAATGCTTTTATCTGCAAATGTCTGTCGCTCCTCTATCCCTCCACAATTGTTATCCTTAAAACAAGTCTTGTCATCTCCAGTCTCATTGTTCCAATGGCCCCTTTTGCCAGTCTATCGCCATGAATTCCAACTTGACCAACACTCTCCTGCACACTGTCCCACTTTGCCCAGCACCCTTATCCATGCTTAATATTCAACTTAAAATTCCATTTACCATAACCTTATCTCTCCCTATCTGTGCACTGTAGTAATTAACTCTGATTACCAAATATATTACCCGCACCAAAGAATTCTGCCTCATTTGGTTTTGCCATCGGTCTTCTCCATGTACAAGATGTTTTCTCTGTATAACATGCAAGAAACAATACTTTTCACTGTATGTTAATACATGTGACAATAATAAATCAAATCGAAGACCTTACCACAGTCTTCCTCCAAGGACAAATGAACTGAACTCGACAGGTTACAGTTGACCGCCCTTGACATCAAGATAACATTTGATTAAGTCTGGCATCAAGAAGCTCTAGTAAAATCAAAGTCAACAGGATCAGGGAGAAAGCTCTCCATTGGCTGGAGTCATGCCATGCACAAAGGAAGATGATTGTGGTTTTGGAGGCCAATCATCTCAGTCCTACTGATGCAGGCATTCCTTAGGCTCAATCATCTTCAGCTGCTTCAGCAATGATCTTCCCTCCATCATAAGGTCACAAGTGGGAATGTTTGCATAATATTCAGTACCATTTGCAACTCCTCAGATACTTAGGCTTAGGCTGAGAAATGCTCTCATAGCTCTTCACTTGCACTGGAGCAAAACCCTGTAATTTTCTTCTCAACACCTGTTGGGCTGCAGCGGTTCAAGAAGGCAGCTGACCACCTTCTCCAGGGCAACGAGGAATGGGCAACAAATGGTACCCTTGCCAGCAACACCTACATTGCATGAAAGGATAATAAAGATAATTGCAGACCTGGACTCTAAAGTTGTGTGTATTAGAGCATAAGTCAAATGCAATTTCTCTGATTCTATGTTATAAGAAACACCACCAATATTCATACTTGTAATATTTTTATTTAAAAACAGAAAAGGGAATAAATTTTAATTAATACACACATAGAAGTAACAATTGGCTTTTAGAATGTTTAACCCACATCATACTAAAATACTGGAAACACTTTTTAAAGATTTATATAAATATGAAAATCTGCTTTAGACAAACAGTGAAACGTACAAAACAGCCACACAATGTTCCATGAGATTTTTACTGCACAGTGCTTTAAATATGTTCTAGGCTGTCCCTCCATAGAAAGATAATACAAGGAAGCATGATATACAATTTGTTATTAAAAAAAGGGTCCATGCCACTAAAAACTAAAGCAAGGTTAAACCTTTTGTTAGATCTGTTACAGTACACTGTTGGATGACATTGTGGGTTAACTCACTACATGGCATAAAACTAAGCCATATGTACCAGAACGCTCTCGTGTTCACTTGCTTGTGTTAAGTTAGATGACCTCAGATAAGATTGTACTGGGGTCATCACAATGGTCCTTATCAAATGAGACTGGTTGAAATGTTGGTCAAGGATAGAAGCAGGATGAGCCACCTTGCCTCCTGTCTACCACCCCCCCAGGTTTTAAAAACCTGTGAACAATCACTGTCTGAACTCAAGGGAATAAAGCCAAATGTGGCAAGTTTACAGATTACCTACAGCCAAGGTATTGTGAGAGAATACCAGTGAGAGAAAGTGTCTTATAGAAGACAGCAGATTCTAAATGCCTAAATCAACAAAAGCAACTTAAAAATACTATATTTCCATATAACAATTATATACACAAGTCAACAGTTTTCATGTCACTAGAGGGAAAAGGTTCAAATCACACCAAGGACAGATATTTCATACCTATTCATAATTTTGCTGCTGGTGACAGCATTCTCATGCCTGAATAGCGAAGGAAGAAAAACAGAATCTTGTGACAGCGTGCCTTCTTTTTGTTGAAGCATGCAGCAGCAGGTAAAAGTTAGATGAGAAAAGAAACGAAATAGATGGACTGCGGCTGCTGGGAAAGTGGGAAGTAATAGTGGCTGGGAAGCTCTTGTGATGAATCCTGTAAATTACGCACATAGTTTTCCACAAATCTTAAGCAATTACACTTTAGTAATAGCCCAGTATTGTTTTGAAACATTTTTGGATTGCCAATAAAGGAATGGGGCAGGGGCCTTCGAATCATACTGGTTTCAAAAGCAAAATAGTACATTTCAACTTGTGATTTATACAAGTTATAACAAGATATATTTACTATTGTGTCTAAGGAGTTATTTTATTGTGACAATAAATGAAAGGTTATTTGGAAGTAGACATTCTTCCCTATATGCAACGGTAAAAAAACATCAGAAAGGTACCTGAAATTTGGTGAGATGAAAATCAGACACTTAAAACAGTTCTATATTATGAAATTTGGGTACACCTAGTGGGGCAAAATAGCTTTCTGAAAAATAGGCCAAATATTTACATCATTGTATTAAAATGTTAATTTGGCAGATTAAGTTGGATATAGCTTCTTACAAGTGATTCACCAAACAGAATTTCACCAAACAGATAATAGAAGTATTACTAAAGGGAGCCTCTAACTACAAGAAGCTTGTCAAACAGGAAAGAACAGGCAAATCATAAAGCCAAGTTGGATTCACGCAACACTGGTAGATGTGTGACAGGTTACACATCTTCCACCTTGGCAAAAATTGTCATAATGCAAAGGGATATGAATGAGACATATTATGGGGACATGGGGTGGTGGGGACTATGATGTGGAGATGCCAGCGTTGGACTGGGGTAAGCACAGTAAGACGTCCCACAACATCAGGTTAAAGTCCAACAGGTTTATTTGGTAACACAAGCTTTCGGAGTTTCGCTCACCTGAAGAAGGAGCGAGACTCCAAAAGCTTGTGCTACCAAATAAACCTGTTGGACTTTAACCTGGCCTGGTGGGGACCAGACCAGGTTAATGCTCCCTCCACTCACATTGGCTGTACCTTTAAGACCTGATGAGCTGTAAAGACTCACATTCCAATCATTATTCATGTAAATTGAGTTTGTGTCTTTGTGCCCTGTTTGTGATCAGAACTCCCACCCACCTGACGAAGGAACAGCCTGTTCCGAAAGCTAGTGGCTTTTGCTACCAAATAAACCTGTTGGACTTTAACCTGGTGTTGTTAGACTTCTTACTGGTGGGGACTAGCCAGAGGGGAAAAAAAACAAAAGCACAATCGTGTTCAATTAAAATAAACCGCTGAGCTAACATCATACTTCAAAAGCTAATAGCACTTTTAATAAAACACTATGCTCAGGTATTCAAATTTTTAACATGCATTTTAGCTATAATTATGTTTTTGCATTATCTTCATAGGAACTATTGTACTCTATTCAACTTGCAGCTTCATTTAGTGCATAGTTTGTTGACAGTATACAAAGAATGTGAATAATAAAATGAAATGCATAAAGATGCTGGTAGAATATATTGAAAAGGAGCACAAATGTACACAGGGACTGAAATTCAGCGATGGCCATGTTTATAATTGTTGTAAAGTGTTGTTCTTTATTTAAAAAAGGGACTAAACAATTTATGGGAAATGGTTCAATATCATAGCTTAAGTACTCAAATGGCAGGAACCCACAACATCCCCAGTGACTCCAAAAGGTCTGCTGCCATTTTACGCACTAACAAGGATTGATTTGAAGCGTGTGGGGCCTTTGCTGTCACCAGGAGGCAGTCCTGCCTTGGAGAGTTGCCGGCCAAGTACTCCAGGCTCGGCACTGCAGTGGGCAGAAGAGGCATTGCAGCGACATACCTAGGACTAGGTATAGGGACAAGGTGGTCAGATAAGGTGTGGGGGCCCAGAAGAGGGCACTCTGGAGAAGGGTGGGGGGTGCCAGAGGGTGGGACACAAGAGGGGGAATAGGCTGGGGTAGGGGTGAGGTCTGGATGTTTCCAGGCCTTCACGGGAGGGTGCCCACTAGCAAAAGCTCCCTTCTCTTTTCTGCCAAGATGTAGATTTTTAATTTTTTTCCACCCCAGGTTATCCATCCATCTAAAAATTAAGATTGAGTGGGAAAAAACCTTCAAGGGGTTTTTGTGGTCAAGGGCCTTAATTAGAGCAAGGGCTTCCCTCTCAACCTCTGCCAAGCCACCCTGAGGTCCTGCCACCCCTTGTAAAATTACTTTCAGATCAGGGTGGGTAGGTCTGCAGAGAAACGCCTCCATTCAATTTCACACCCCCACCTCAAAACCCACCGATCCACTCGGGCTGGGCATCAAATTCAGGCCCAAATATATATGCATGCTGCTGATTATTTATTTGTAAATGAAAATGAAGTTCTATTTCACAGAATCCCTACAGTGAAGAGAGGCCACCTGGCCCATCGAGTCTGCAGCAACTCTCCGAAAGAGCATCCCACCCAGGTGTTCCCCACAGCCCCATCCTGTAACCCCAAGCATTTACCATGGTTAATCCACCTGGCACGGTGGCACAGTGGTTAGCACTGCTGCCTCACAGCGCCAGGGACCCAAGTTCAATTCCCGGCTTGAGTCACTGTCTGTTCAGAGTCTGCACGTTCTCCCCATGTCTGCGTGGGTTTCCTCTCGGTGCTCCGGTTGCCTCCCACAGTCCGAAAGATGTGCTGGTTAGGTGCACTGGCCAGGTGCACTGGCCATGCTAAATTCTCCCTCAGTGTACCCAAACAGGCACTGGAGTGTGGCGATCAGGGGATTTTCACAGTAACTTCATTGTAGTGTTAATGTAAGCCTACTTGTGACACTAATAAATAAACCTAATCTGCGCATCTTTGGACTGTGTGAGGAAACCCACACAGACACGGAGAACATACAAACTCCACACAGTCATCCAAGGCCGGAATCGAACCTGGGTCCCTGGCTCTGAGGCAGCAGTGCTAACCACTGTGTCGCCTTTGATTTCTCTTTGAATGTAGACGATCTTCAATTTTTCCTCTTTGTATCCCCACTCGACCACAAGTGCTTGATTCGCTCAGGCCAACTGAAAATATTTCCAAAGTTTTTTAAATCTTTCTGGCTAATTAAAATCAAAGGTGTGCTGATTCCGGTTCAACAATCACAGCAATTTCTTAACAAATCAACCTCATTGCTATTTAGTTTGATGAACTTACTACTTAAACCAAAACAAACAAAAAAAGGAGGCAAGAGTCACAGACAATTTTGTGACAGATTTGGAAAGAAATAGCAGAGAATGCACTTAACAAGAACTGGTAGTGTAAAGTTTAAACACTACTGTTGCCTTATCTTCCTGTGAACAGTTCACCCTACGTCAGGAAGAATTTCAATGATCAGGTTAAGAGGAAATACAATAGCTTCATTTAACATTTGAGAAATTTTGACAAGGTAATAAAAAATCCTCTGGCCAACGAGTCAGCATAGTTTTAAGCTCACCAGTAAAAGAACAAAGAGAGGTTAAGTAATTTTTAAAAATAAATCCACACGTTTAATAAGATATGGAAAACAAACAAAAAGTGGAAGTAAAACCATAACTACATTTAAAAGATAAAAAGAGCAATTAGAAAGGGCAGGAATAAAGGACTGTGGATAGCTTTTCCAGAGCTGTTACAATATACAGTAACCTAAGTGGCATCATTTCTATTCTACAGCCCAGAGGTTTATTTCTTATAGTCCGGGTACCTTGACTACTTTGGTGTCTGCATGTTCTCCTACCCATTTACTAGAATTCAGAGAACAGGAATGCAGTGTGCACTGTAGAGGGAAATATACACTTAAAAAGGAAAAGGACAACTGATCAAATTTGCAGAACATTAACCACGTACTGCACATTTGATCCATAGTTCGTCTACAGATTCAGAGCATGAGAAGTTAGTTTCGTGCTTTAATTACCATAAAAGGAATACATCTACCATTTTTAATGGAAAATAAACATTGGCATGAAATTGCCACAACTCAAAAGGGAGTACTGTCATGATTTCCTCCTCTTTTTGGGTGGCTCTTCATCAGAACTACTAATGCTACTACTGGAACTAGAGTCAGAATCTGAATCAGAAGATGATGTTTCACTGGATGATGTTGTTGAGGAAGATGAGGAGCTGTCAGTTGTTGAACTCTCATCATCACTGCTGCTGCTTTCTGATGTGGAGGAATTGGATGATGTTTCGCTGTCTGAAGATGAATCAGTGGAAGAAGTGCCGCTACTGCTGCTACTAACACTTTGAGGCCTTTAAATGAAAAGTTAAAAGTACATGGCAGTTAACTCCTATGCTTATTATACAACCAATGTAGACATTACATGTCATGTAAAATTCCCCAACTGAAAATATAATAGTATATGTGTTCAAGACAGTATATTTTTTATGTATGCCTATGTATTCGTTAAGGATTTTCTTAGCCACTGGTTTGCAAAGCAATTTTAATTTCAGAAACAAAACCTGTTAAGACTGTGATTAAACGTCCTTCCATTATTGCATGAGCAAACAGAATACCTCAATATTCCCACCCTAGAGATGTGGAAAATTGAGAAGCATAATTTGCAAAAGAAAATCAAGTCCTAAATATCTCAATTCTTGATTTCTGAACAGGAAAATCAAAGCTTCACGTTGTTAGATATAGGATAATTCAATCACTTCAACAGATAACAGACATTTAAGGAGGTAATTCATGACTCTGAGCAAAAATATATCCCAGTAAGGAGGAAAATTCGGAGAGAGGGATAAACTAACCAAATTAAGGAGAATATTAAGTTAAAAGAAAAAGCATATGAGGAGGCAAAAGTCAGTGATAGCCCCAGAGACTGGGAAAAATTCAGAATCCAGCAAAGGAGGACTAAAAAGATAATAAAGAGAGAGAAGATAAACCACGAAGGCAAACTAGTGAAGAATATAAAAACTGATAATAAGAGCTTCTTTAAATATCAAATGTCAAAGTGAACATAGTTAGAAAATGAATCTGGGGATCTAATGGGTAGAGTGGGTTATTGGAAGAATTGAGATAAGCTTGCAGTTCTCCGATGATTACCTTTTCTTCTTCATCTTGTTTTCTGTAATTCCTTGTCCACTGTTGAAAGTTAAAACAAGTAACTGTTTTAGTTGCAGATTGTAATATTAAACATTATATATGTTATCTAATAATGGACACAACCATGACATTTTATATACTGTAACTGAGGCAAAGTTGATACTTTAACATATCAAAGTTGAGATAACATGTGGCGACTACACAAATTTGTATTTTTGGAATATATCCTCCCACTGCCAAATTTATTTCAAAACCACTTCTATACCGTCCATTTATCATAAGTTGATTTAAGATAGTCTATCTGAGCACTAGCAAAGATGGACAAACCTTTTATTGAGAGAGACCACAATGTTTAAAGTGGAGCTGTATTAAGAATTCTTGGGCTCTGGGCAGCAAGAATATTTGGGGACCCTCTGCACTTCACGTAAACTCAATAACTTTTCCTTTCTCTCACCCACTCTGGAAATGGTGACAAGTTTTATTGCAGGATGGCTCTCTGTCAAGCTATAACTTTTGAAAGCATGCTGTGTGTGAGAATGCAACGAACTTCATTGCCAGGCCCACATCTGCACATTCACAGTTTACAGCAAAGCTAACTGAATAAAGATCAGAATTGCTAATCTTAGTTGACTTTTCCCCCTCTCTCCCTATAGCCTCCCTACGATTATCTTGGTGATCAACTTACTCAGCACAAGTAGAGATAAATGATTTAGATCTAACTGCCACTGTAGAGATGTAGATACACGATGACCAAGGTTGGGAAATAAATATTCCAGGGTACAAAACATTTTGAAAAGGCAGGCAGAATGGAAAAGGAGGAACGATGTCCTTGATAAAAAAGGATACAAGGTCATCAGAAAGAAACAATCTTGGTTCAGAAAATCAGAAAGTAGGATCAATAACGGTAAAGATTCAGAACAATAAAGGTCAAAAAACACTGGTGGGAATGGTTTATATGCCAGCAGACTGTGGTCATAATGTTGAATAGAACATTAAACAAGAAATTATTGGAACTTGTAACAAAGACAATGCAAAAGTTCTGGGGGACTTTATCCTTCATATAGACTCAACCCATCAAATTGGCAAAGGGAGTCTGGAAAGATATACTAGCATTGGAAACAGTCCAGAGACAATTCACGAGGTCAATCCCGGGTATGAAAGGATTTTCTTGTAAAGAGAGATTGAGTAGGTTGGGACTGTACTGAGCGGAGTTAAGAAGAATGAGAAGCAACCTTATTGAGGATTTTCAGGGGACTTGACAGGGTAGATGTTGAGAGGAGGTTGTTTCTCCTTGTGGGAGAGTCTGGGACCAGAGGGAATAATCTCAGATTAAGAGTTGTCCATTTAAGAGCGAGATGAGTAGGAATTTCTTTTCTCAGAGAGTAATGAATGTTGGGAATTCTTATAGAAAGTACTGGAATCTATGAAGGAATTCTGAATAATTAACTTAAAAAAAACATAGTTTGATCAGAAAACACAGTTTTAGGAAAGGGAATTCCAGTTTAGCATATTTATTGAAGGTGTAATTAGCAGAGTAGTTAAATTGTAGTAATCTAGCATTTCCAAAAGGCATTCAATAAGGTGCCACACAAAAGATTAATACACAAGATTAAGGCTCATGAAGATGGGATAATATATTAGAATGGATAGAAGATTGGTTTACAGACAGGAGGCAGAGGTAAAAAAAGTCTAGTGACTAACTTCACACTTCCACACATTGTACACCATCTGCCATCTTGTTGCCCACTCACTTAACCTGCCTAGATCACTGTCTGTGTGGAGTTTGCATGTTCTCCCCATGTCTGTGTGGGTTTTCTCCTGGTGTTCCAACTTCCTCCCACAGTCCAAAGATATGCAAGTTAGGTGGATTGGCCATGCTAAATTGCCCCTTAATGCCCACAGATGTGTAGGTTAGATGGAATTGTCACGGTAAATGTGCTGTGGGTGGGCCTGGATAAGATGCTCTTTTGGAGAGTCAGGATTCCATGGTTTTAGGTTTCTCAGAGAATCAGGGATACAAATAGCAGGTGGGAAAGTGCAGTTGAAGCCCAAGTCCAGCCATGATCATAGTGAATGGCAGAGCAGATCAGATGGGCTATAAGGTCTTCTCCTGCTCCTATTTCTAATAAAACTAACAGGGGACCAAACCAGGACCTTTCTCGTCGATATTTTCCCACATTCATCAGTGCATTCATCCACTGAGCCATTAAAACAGATTTTAATATGAAACCCAACTTACCTTGGTGGCAATGCTAGTTTGTTCTGTTTTTCTTTCAAAGTCTTCTTTAATTGCACTGTCCTTGAGGGTCTATGTAGATACTTGCGTTTTCCAGTGCACTCGTAGGTCCAGTGGCCATATTCTAAACATTTCTGACATCGAACATGCTGTTTATTAGCTTCCCTAAAATACCAAAACCAGAATGTATTATCACAGTTATAGTCATTTCAATGGTGGCACAGCAAACACAATGTTCGACTGATTAATTTAACCAATTTTAATCGATAAAAAATTTTGTACATTTTGCTGCAACTAAACAACTTATACTTAGTTAACACTGAAATATTTTTACTTTCCAAGGTTCAAAGTGACAGTAAAATATAATCCTCTCTCTTTTTAGAGATAGATAATAATCATCAATCACAGCTGAACTAACAAAACTAATACTGAAACAGTTTTAAGTGTTTAGCTTGTGATATTTGCTTGCATGCAGGTAGTTAGCAAAAGTAATGGAAACATATTTAATGCCAACAATCTATTCACAATTGCAAAGATAAGACAACTCATCAATGTTGTAACGCATCTTTCTCACGCATTTGCTCCATTGAAATTAATCCACGCGATTCACCTGAGTAAGCTTGCCATTAAAAAAAAATGCAAAGTTAGAAATAACAAAATTTCTTGGAATTAAAGTTCACTTTAAGAAGAATATTTTGCACCCACTCCATAAAAGCAAAACTAAAAATACATTATATTGAAGTAGCAGAAGGTGAAAGACAGCATGATGTGGAACAACATTTTCCCATGTCCTCTCATATAGCAATGATCACTTTTAAAGATACCAACAAAACAGATCTCTATTTCCTTATTACTATTGAGTTCATCCTACACTTGCTCCAAGTGATACTGGTCTATATAATTCACAGCTTACAATAAATTTGTTGAAGCATATGATGTGACGATCAGAGAAGTTAAATATTTCATTGCAGACATTCATAACTATTTCTTTCACAAGGATTAATAATCTACCATTTTTGACTGGCTTGTGGAGCTGGAAATAAAAGAACCCACCCTGTAAAAGTGCCGACTTTATGCCACAGCATGATTTCTGTAGTAGATAGCAAAAGCAGTTTATTCATAATAACATCCTTTGATACAACTTCAAGGCTCACTGAGCTTATCCACTTCATTTTAGTAAAATCCATCATGAGTCAAACATCATCTAAAGTTCATTCAGCTCTTCCTCAGACTTCTCTCCTGCTTTCTTAATCCTCTCAAAACACACTCGTTTATTCTTTTCTTTGCAAATGGCAGCCTCAACTCAAACCTCCCTTTCTGCTCTCAAGTATTTTCAAAAGTTGTAATTTCCCAGATATATGCTGATCTCTCCTGCAACTCTTTCCAAACAGCTATTTACACCTCCTATAATTAAAATTGAGCTGAAAAACTGGGCATCCAGGGTAAGTATTCAGAATTGCTAAGAGGTTGGCTGAAGGATAGAAAGCAACAGGTACCTGTTAAAATACATCTGTCACAGTAGGCGAAAGTAATGAATGGAATGGTTGACAAATGGCTGGGAGAAAATTAGGCATTTTATCTTGCAGAGGGAGTACCTGAAAGATGGTCTTGAAATACAAGACAGTAGGGGGTTTGGAAAAGGTTAAATCAGAATATCATAAGTTACAAGGGAACACAAGTCAAATTAGAAGATACATTTAACACAAATGAGAAATTCTTTATCACTGAAAGTGCCAGCATGAACTGGATGGGCCAATGGGCTTCAACCTTTCTCTGCATACATGGAATAATCAGCCAGATACCACTGTGAAGGCAATCAAAACCCTGGAATCGCCTAGCAAAACATTCAATGGTGACAAAGTAAGGGTATTTCTGATTGGATGGAAACTAAGCTGATCATCCTTATCCGTCGTGATTTTTACAAATAATCTAAAACACTTACAATTTAACAATAAACAATTACCAAATTAATTTAGTTGCTCCTATTACTAACCATTGCTACACAGAATAGTACTGGGAATTTGAGCAGAGGTACGAGACAGATTTTTTAAAAGTGCTTTCTTATACACAAAGCTTGTAACAATAAAGAAAAATGTAACCCCACCAAATGAAGCTCATCCAAACAGTCCTATTTGTTTCAGAACTAAAGAGAGGGAGAAATACAATATAAAAGGTGGAGTAGAATAAGAGCTCAGTGATTGCCCTCCTCCCAGTTTGTTTTTGACTGCCTGCAAACTTTGTGCAGAGTTTTGGCTGATTTTCAATATGTACAGTAAGAAGTCTCACAACACCAGGTTAAAGTCCAACAGGTTTACTTGGTAGCACGAGCTTTCAGAACGCTGCTCCTTCATCAGGTGAGAGAGTCAAAAGTTAATTCAGCTCTTCCTCAGACTCCTCTCCTGCTCAGCACCTTATAGGTTTGTTGCCTAGTGACGGTCCCATTGCATCTCACCTGATGAAGGGGCAGCACTCTGAAAACTTGTGCTGCCAAATAAACCTGTTGGACTTTAACATGGTGCCTTCGCCAGGTGAGTGACTCACCTGATGAAGGGGCAGCACTCCGAAAGCTTGTGCTACCTAGTAAACTTGTTGGGCTTTAACCTGGTGTTGAAACTTCTTACTGCCCACCCCAGTCCAACGCCGGCATCTCCACATCATTTCAATATGTAGAATATGTTACAAACGAACTGAAACTGGGTGGGGGAAAAATGATCAACCCTCAATTGGAGTGAAACTCGCTTACTGGGGTTTAAAATGCAGTTTACTGACGCACTGATGGTAATTCAGATTTAAGCGAGTTTCTAAGTGCCTTAGCGCTTGGGGACGATCGATTTCTCCCCTCAAATTTCCTTGCCGACCACAACAGCCCTTCTGGAAATGAAGGTTTTGGTGTCCTTCCTCGCTCGCTGCCTGTGGAACTGCGTCAATCTCCATTTCAAATAGGAAACATCTGGTGTTTGTGGCTGGAGCATCGCTGAGGCCCTGGGCTGAAGATGGAACCTTCCTCTCCCCCAACTCCCCGGCCGCCGCTGCCTCCCTTCCCCGGACACTATCCACCTCTCATCCCCCGCGACAGCCGCTGCTGCCTGGGTAAAGAAATCCTCCCGGGTGCAGCGACAATACAAGCCGGGCCCGTTTCCCAGAGCGGGATACTCACGCTTGCCTGCGAGCGATCAGCCTGTGCATAGGCGTCGCCATCTTGGATTCCCGAGATGCACCGGGCCCGTCACTAGGCAACAAGCCGATAAGGTGCTGAGCAGCCCTGGCAATGGCCCTGGGGCCCAGCATCAAACCAACTGGATCAAATCAAACCCTATTCCCCTGGGTCCCATAGCATCAAACCAACTGGATCAAATCAAACCCTATTCCCCTGGGTCCCATAGCATCAAACCAACTGGATCAAATCAAACCCTGTTCCCCTGGGCCCCATAGCATCAAACCAACTGGATCAAATCAAACCCTATTCCCCTGGGCCCCATAGCATCAAATCAACTGGATCAAATTAAACCCTATTCCCCTGGGTCCCATAGCATCAAACCAACTGGATCAAATCAAACCCTATTCCCCTAGGCACTAGCATCAAACCAACTGGATCAAATCAAACCCTATTCCCTTGGGCCCCAGCATCAAACCAACTGGACCAAATCAAACCCTATTCCTCTGGACCCCAGCATCAAACCAACTGGATCAAATCAAACCCTATTCCCCTGGGCCCCATAGCATCAAACCAACTGGATCAAATCAAACCCTATTCCCCTGGGCCCCATAGCATCAAATCAACTGGATCAAATTAAACCCTATTCCCCTGGGTCCCATAGCATCAAACCAACTGGATCAAATCAAACCCTATTCCCCTAGGCACTAGCATCAAACCAACTGGATCAAATCAAACCCTATTCCCTTGGGCCCCAGCATCAAACCAACTGGACCAAATCAAACCCTATTCCTCTGGACCCCAGCATCAAACCAACTGGATCAAATCAAACCCTATTCCCCTGGGCCCCAGCATCAAACCAACTGGACCAAATCAAACACTATTCCCCTGGGCCCCATCATTAAACCAACTGGATCAAATCAAACCCTATTCCCCTGGGCCCCAGCATCAAACCAACTGGATCAAATCAAACCCTATTCCCTTGGGCCCCATAGCATCAAACCAACTGGGTCAAATCAAACTCTATCCCCCGGGCCCCAGCATCAAACCAACTGGATCAAATCAAACCCTATTCCCCTGGGCCCCAGCATCAGACCAACTGGATCAAATCAAACCCTATTCCCCTGGGCCCCAGCATCAAACCAACTGGATCAGAAACCCTATTCCCCGGGCCCCAGCATCAAAAAAACTGGATCAAATCAAACCCTATTCCCCTGGGTCAGGGCATCAGAGACTGGATTTCAAATCAATTTGCTCTGTTTTCTCCAAAAGACAACCTAATTAACCAACCCCAAGAGTGATTGTGCGTGTCATGTCATCAACAACACAGGGCATTTTCACAGTAACTTCATTGCAGTGTTGATGTAAGCCTACTTGTGACAATAATGAATAAACTTAAACATCTGGGGCGGGGTTTTCCAGCCGCGCTCACCCCAAAACCGGAAAATCCCACCTGAGGTCAACGGATCCTTGCATGGACCCCCCTGTGCTTTGATTCCTGTGGCAGGCGGTTTGGGAAAATTCCCCCCTTGATTTGATTTGATTTATTATTGCCACATGTGTTGGGATACGGTGAAAAGTTGGGCAAAATAGGGCAAACATTTATTTGAAACACGTAGCGGAAATTTCTTTCAATGGAAATTGAGGCCCAGCATCAAACCAACTGGATCAAATTAAACCCTATTCCCCTGGGCCCCATAGCATCAAACCAACTGGAACAAATCAAACCCTATTCCCCTGGGCCCCATAGCATCAAACCAACTGGAACAAATCAAACCCTATTCCCCTGGGCCCCATAGCATCAAACCAACTGGAACAAATCAAACCCTATTCCCCTGGGCCCCAGCATTCTGGATTTTCCCTGAATATGCCCTGCGTCCAGTGTCCTTATGTAGATTTCCCAAGGCACCATTTGTCCTGGATCTCCCTAGGCAACAACTGAGGAATCTACTCAGAGGCTTTTCTTGCCTCTTCCCAAACATCTTTGGTGTATGTGCATGCACATTGCACACATCTGCGCATCTCCAAATGACCATTCAATTATTCTGAGACCATGCCCAGTGTAATAATCTCTCAGTGTCCACCCTATAAAGCCCCTTCAGAATCATATACGTTCCAATGCGATCATCTCTCATTCTGTTAGACTCCAGAGAATGTTGACCCAAGTCACTAAACCTCTCATCATATCACACCCCCTCATCCCAGTGGCCAATCTAGTGAACCTTTGTTGTACTGCAACCAACACAAGTAGTAAATTGTTCTTAGATTTCATTTTTAACATAAATTTTAAGCTCAAAGTTTTTGAGTTTTTTTTTCAAGCAAGCTTCTGGTCTATGTGAACTTTTCCAGTTGTATAACTGATAACAAAAGGGGGATAATATGGGGGAATTTATGGGGATGGGGAGGGGTGTGCATAGAGGGTAGCAGAATGAATATATTAGGATCATTGTTTGTGTGATAGATAGATAAAGACCAACTCAGACTGGTCGAGCCAGAAAATACTGTGATAAATGGCAATGCTGAGATAACCACCAGTTGATAGGTAAATTCTCTTAAGGTATGTATCCCTGGGCTCTGCAGCTGAGGAATGACACAAGCTGATTTTCTGGCCAGTTAGTTTTAATTACTCCAATGCCGTCACCACTTGCTCCACCTCATGCATGCACTCTCAAGGTTGCTCAACTTTTCACATTTCTCCAGCTTGCGTTTGGCACTGTGAGTCACAGAGAGTGCTATGACTTGCTACTTGCTTCTTTGAAATGGTAACTGCCAGCTGACTCATGGGCAAGGCCCGCATTTTATTTTTAAATCACAAGGAAAGGAAAGAACTTGCATTTGTGTAGCACTTTTCAAATCTTCAGGGTGGCCTACAGCACTTTACAAGCGGCATTCGCTATTTTTGAAGAGTTAGTTTGTCGGCAAACAGAGATGCTGCCAGTTTTCACACATGCAAGTCCCACAAGCTTATGTGAGATGAATGATTAGTTGATCGCTATATTGTTGGTATCAAAAGTTATAGATGGACATGCGGTGAAACGCTCAGCTGAGGAGTAGGGTGAAGCTGAAAAGAAAAGGCAATAGTCAGAAAATGAAGAGTTAACAGAACCCAAGGCAGAAGCTTAAACATTCCTTTGTTTGAATTTTTATATCTCAATGATTTCCTGTTCTTCAAAATTAAAGTGCTGTGGCAGCACTGACAGACACTTAAACCAACAAGCAGGGCCTCAGGTTAAGGTCACACCAGAAAGATAGCATGTCCAACAATATAATGAATCTTGAGTACTGTACTATTATCCTAGCTACAGGTGCTGAGGCCATGGACCCTCAGAAACAAGTGGGTTACCACCAAGTCAAGCTGAAATTTGATATTTCCAAATTAGTTCCTAATCGTATAATTTATTTCCCTTCTTGATACAGTGCAAAGAATTCGATAAGTTTTCAATTCCCCGACAGACATAACCTTAACATTGGTGAGCAAATGAAAGCAATTAAAAAGCCCTATCCTGGCCCACTACCAAGCTGAGAGCAGATTTCCACTCCATCTGACGAAGGAGCAGCGCTCCGAAAGCTAATGGCATTTGCTACCAAATAAACCTGTTGGATTTTAACTTGGTGTTGTTAAAACTCTTGCTGCCACTACCAAGCCCCAGTCCAAAAGCCTTGGTCCTTTAAACGTATGCTTCCAATATACCCAGGAGCAAGGCCTGGGGGGAGGGGGTGTGCAGAAAGTGACAAATACCTGGGCCCGGCATTTGGGGGTCCTGGACTCTGGTTCAGGCTTGGTGTTTTAAGCAGTTTTTCACCACCCATGTTGAGCAGACAGAGCTGCAGACTTGAAAGACTGGCTTTAGAAAAAAACCAAATGTCAGGCTGAGAGTTTTGATATTCTTTTAGGCCGGTCGGTCAGTGTCAGGTCAATTTTAATAGTTGCTGTTGCTTTTGACCTTTGGGCAGCTTCATGGTTCCAATTTTTAGAAAACCACAAAGCTGCCCTTAGGTGGGAAGCAATAGCAGTAACTGAGGATGTGCCTGTTTGAAAAAATGGCCAGTCAAAATCCCTGTAAGCTTAGAACGAATTGGATGCAGTTTGGGGTGGTGGGGAGGGGTTGGGGTAGAGGGAAGGGGCTGTCAAATTAACAATATTGCATGATGCTGTTAAAGTAAAATTTGTTCATTCTGGTTTGCTTAATAATCGCAGTGGGCTCACCTATTTAGCACACATAAATTAACACTGCATTATATCTCGTTGCTGCTCTCAGTATTAATGATCCCTGTTGTTTATATCGGATGGTTTTGTAATCTGGTGCCAACGATGGGCATTATCATTTTGCTAGGACCTTTTTGTGATTGTTTGGTTAATTGATTGGTGAATCTTGAAAGGGAATAAATATATCATTGTTGTGAAGTTAGTTTTTGTGAAAATTATAAATACTTGTAAAAAATGCTAAGAGTTGTAAAATTGTCTGTTTAAAAGGTGGTTTAGTTTTTTTACTGTACAAAATAGCTGCAGGTGCAAAAATCCAGTACAGACTGAAACAATGCATTAGGCAAAACAACAGGATTGCTTTGGTAACAGGCTTTAGAAATTTGAATCAGAACATGTTTTTGAATTTTCACCAATCAATTTAAAATAGGCATTTGAATCACAGCAGTCTATCAAATTTGAATTTTATGTTTTGATAACCTGCAAACCAATCCTATTGTGCGAATTTTGGTGTGTCTTCGGGGGGTATAAAGGCTACAGCTCCCAGCTCCAAACGGCCAGAAAGACAGCCATTGCCTCTGCCAGAAATTGCCACAGCTCTCAGCTAGAGAGAGACACAGACAGACAACTCTAGGTCAGTGTAACAGCCACAGTTATGTCTTAAGAGAAAGCCTCATTTCATCTCAGAAGAAAAGACCATCGGAACACAGGAAAAATCAGCAAAGAAGAAAGAAGATTCCGGAAGTCAGCAAACCTCACTGAATTTTGAGTGTGACTAAAAATTCTATTTTCTTTTTGTTAGTAAGTGGGAATTGTAATTATCTAAACAGCATTCAATTAGGATAGTGTTCTATTCGGTTTGTCGATAGTTTAGTTAACCTGTTCACTGTTAGTTGGAAGAATAAAGTGTTACCTGTTTCTTTTTAAAGAGAGAGTCTCAGCTAGTTATATTGATTTAACCACTAAAAATTGCTGTAGGCGGATTGTACTATTTCTCACGTACTTTTTAGTAGATTATGAAAGGGAGGTACTTCTCTTTGAGTGGGTGAGTGTTAGTTCTCTGACAGGAGATCACCTTCCCTTTCATAACAATCATGACTGATTGATGGCGAAGGTTAAAATGGGGAGGAGGAATAAGGCGCCAGAAAATAGGTGAAGCATTGATGTCCAAGATTTTTCTCCCTGGTCTTGTAACTGTGTTTTCCCTGGAATCATGTGTAACACTTTTGCAAGACATGTGCATGTGCAACACCATAAAATATAAGCATTTTTAAGTGTTTCAGCCTGGTTTCCTTTTGCTTCAGTTGGGTAATACAAAATGATTCACATTCTTTAACTTTCAACATGTTAGGCAATGACTTAGTTGTGCAATGTTAACAGTAGGAAACTGTGCAATGTTTATCTGTCTGATTGCAGCACTTAAACTTTGTGTCATTAAAACTGGCACTGTTGCAGCCAATTGTGATTTAATATATTTTTAATTGATTGTCCCTACAACACACAAATGAAGGGTTACTACATAAACCAGTTCTTTGGAATTAAATTAATATTCCTTTATTTTTTTTGGTGCTGGTGTGGGAAATGAAAGAAAATATTTACTGAAGCTGTAGTGCACAATAGTTTTGTAAATTGGGATTTGTGTTATTTTATTCGTTCATGGGATGTCAGTCTCACTGTTAAGGCCTGCATTTGTCGCCCATCTTTAATTGCCCTTCAAAAGGCGGGGTTGAACCACCTTCTTACACTAATGCAACCCATGGGTAAGTACACAGTGGTGTTAGGAAGGAAGTTCTAGGTTTTTGACCCAGCGACAGTGAAGAACAGCGATATAGTTCGAAGTCAGGGTGGTGTATGGCTTGGAGGGAAACTTGTGGGTGATGATGTTCCCATGCACCTTCTACCCTTGCCCTTCTAGGTGGTTGAATTTGGTGGTTTGGAAGGTGCTGCTGAAGGACACTTGGTGATTTGCTGCAGAGCATCTTGTAAATGGTACACATTACTGCAGCTGGAGGGAGTGACGGAGGGAGTAAATGGCTGGTGGATGGGGTGTCAAGCAAGCTGGCTACTCTGTCATAGATGATATTGAGTTTCTTGAACATGATTGGAGCTGCACCCTTACAGGTTGGAGAATTTTCCAACACATTCTAGATTTTTGCCTTGTAGATGGTGGACAGGTTCAGGGCAGTCAGGAGATAAATTACTCTCTGTTGAATTCTCAGCCTCAGATTTATGCTTGTAGCCACAGTATTTATCTGTCTGGTCTAAATTCAGTTTCTGGTCAATTGTAACACCCAGGATATCGATGGTGGTAGATTCAGCAATGCTGATTTCTGTTTTCACATGTATTCATTCATTTTATGTTACTGCTGTGGGAAAGGATATAAAAATATTGAAACCAAAAATGTATGGGACAGATTGATGTGTTCTGCACAGAGTGCGATGAATTTATTTGATACTGTGCAATTGCAGTTCTCGGTATTGTTTTTAAGCTCAATCATTCACAGGACATGGTGAAATGCATCTATTCACAATGACATACAAATGCTGAATATATGAAACAGTCAAATTCATTTCCTGTTGTTTCTCTAAACATCATAGAGTTCATTTTCCTTTTGAGCACAAATCAGGCACATTGTGGGCAAAGCATCTGCTCCGCCCACCGATTGATTTTGATAAGAGCCCTGATCAATTTTGGTGATATGGCCACATTTAAGTAGAATGGATGAGCTGTGATCGATAAGCAAGTGCTGATAAGACAGCTTGCTGATCAGTGGGGGTGGGATGTTCAGCAGCTCATCCAAGGGTGGGGATAGGGTGGTGGTTGGAAAGACAAGCTCAGTGGAAGGCAGGGCCCTGGGGACACCAACATGGAGAACCTCTCTCATCTACTTTCTGTTATTATTCCAGTGCTGAATTCCCTTGTTTTTTTTGCTGAAGAAAACTGCGGTTATGCAAGACATGGTCTGACCAGAGCATTTTAAACAACTTTATATCTTCTCTGTCTTGTTCTATTTCTGTTATGTAGTTGAACGTTCTACTGGCATTGTTGAAAGCTGCTCCGCAATGAATGGTTACGTTGAATGTCTGGTGTACTAAGTCTCCAAGGTCTCTTTCATTTTCATCCTTAGCTACTTTGATGTACAGCATTTTAGGCTTGTCAGCATTAAAATTCATCTGTCATTTCCTGCCACTGAAACACCCTCCCCAACTCATTCTGTAATTTCTGAGTTGCCTTCTGCAATTGAATGATACCATCTCCCTGTAAAATAAATAATACTTGCATTTGTTTCATTGACGAGGAACTTTCCAGAGGTGCACCATTGTGAACAGTGGGATGCAGTTTCAGATTGGTTTGGATATGGGCCCCTGAGAAAAGGTGCTGGTGGCTGCAGATGACCATTCACCTAGAAGGACCGGCCAGCCCCAGAACAGCTCTTAGACCAGCTCGAGTTAATGGCCAACATTGTATGCAATGGAGTCATAGAATCCTACAGTGCAGAAGGAGGCCATTCGGCCCATCGAGTCTGCACCAACCACAATTCCACCCAGGTCCTAGCCCCATAACCCCATGTATTTACCCTACTAATCTCCTTGACACTAAGGCAATTTAGCGTAAATATGAGAACGGGCTTGGTGACATCATAACCATGTGCCATGGCAGCCTGGGTTCGGAGCTTCGGGAAGTGGCGGCTCCGCAGCTGGAGACCTGTGAGCGGCAGCTTAAGGTGTTTGCAGACATGCACAGGATGGAGCTTCTGACCACCCCCATTGACTTTAGGGATTTTGACTAGAGTTGGATGTTGGTTGTGCCTGGGATGGGTGGTACGATTCACCTAACCTGCACATCTTTGGACTGTGGGAGGAAACCAGAGTACCCGGAGGAAACCCACGCAGATACAGGGAGAATGTGCAATCTCCACACAGACAGTGACCCAAGCCGGGAAGTGAACCTGGGTCCCTGGCGCTGTGAGGCAGCAGTGCTAACCATTGTGCCACCGGGTCACTTCAGATCTCAATGGGAATGCATCAGTATTGGTGATTATAGAGCAGTGTAGTAGGAATAGAGATGTGAGCTTGAGTCCCTCCTGATAATTGAGAAATTATCTTAAAAGAACGTTGAAGAAAAATTAAATAGGCCTGTTACTTTTCTTTACAAAATATAGTAGTAATATGAAGTAAAACGTTAGACTTGCTTCCTTTTTAAGCAGTAAGAGTTTTAACAACACCAGTTTAAAGTCCAACAGGTTTATCTGGTAGCAAATACCATTAGCTTTCGGAGCGCTGCTCCTTCGTCAGATGGAGTGCACTTTGAGCTGCATGGCATGTACTTTGGAAATTTGTTCCTGTCGTCCTTAGATGATTGGCAGAATAAGATCATTCAAAAATGTTAATTATATTGCAGTACCAGTTTTTAGTTTCCAGAACTACCATCTCCTTATCAATTTATATCACTTGTATTGTTTCAATCAAAACTATTCATTACAGTTATACTCTCAATTCAAGGGCATGAAACTACATTGTCGTAATGGCCACCAGATGGAGGCAGTGACTCAGATTTAGCGACACCTAAAACCATATTAGCCCAGATCTTCTGGTCAGTGGCAATGCTGGGCACATTGCTACTGGTCGCAAGGTTTTCTGCGCCATAACTATATTGTGTGTTTTCAGCCTGGACCTTCCGTCCCAGTTTGCATCATTAGTGGGCCGGTGCAGCCACTCCAGGGCAAGACTGGTGAGGGTAGAAGAACACAGACAAATAGAGAACATGCCCTCTTCTTAACGACAGTTTCTGCCATATTCATGTAGTCTTTTTTTAAAAGGTCTCAAATCTGCCAATGAGGGAATGGGTTAGTGAGCGAATGGGTGACTGAGTGAGTGAGTGGGTGGGTGAGTGGGTGAGGTAGTAGGATCAGGGAGGCGGTCGTCAGACCAGGGGCAGTCGGCTCAGGCTTGGAGGGGGCAGTTGGCTTAGATTTGGGGGGTAGTCAGCTTGGGTGGGGGGAGGGGTTGGTGGGAAAGGAAGACAGGTCATGGGAGTGAAGTGATCGGAGGGGTTGTGTGGTATACCACTGTGAAGCTTATTGCCTGTGTGTGTGTGTGTGTGAGACATGCCTGGACATGCCCCTACCGGCCCTGCCTGAGACTCCTCCCCCCTGATCCAGGTATAAAGGTGACTGCTCCCCACCCCCTGCCTCAGTCTCTGGACCAGTTCATCGGCATGGGTGTGCTCCAAGTCTTTGGCGAATAAAAGCCTATTTGTTCTAGCATACAAACTAGTCTTTGTTGGATTGATAATGCATCAATTTTATTCGCAAAAAGTTTTGGGATGGAGCAGATACTAAAACCCGATAGACTAGAATTGGATCCTCAAGCCGCAGGAGCCTCTGACAGCTTTGATCACTGACTGCGATGTTTCAAAACTTTCCTCTCCGCCTCCGTCGTCCGGACCGAAACCGACAAGCTCCACGTGCTCCACGCCCGGGTAAGCGATCAAGTATTCTCGATGATTAGAGACACTAAAACATACAAGGATGCGATCGAACTTTTAAAAGGCCAGTACAACAAACAGTCTAATGTAATCTACGCCAGACATCTTCTGGCTACTCGCAGACAACAGCCAGGAGAATCGGGGGACCAATTCCTGCATGCGTTGCGAGCACTTGGCAGGGCCTGCAACTGCAAGGCCGTAACAGCCGCCCAAAACACTGAGGACTTAATCAGGAATGCCTATGTCACGGGTATCAGGTCAAACTATATCTGACAACGACTGCTGGAACAGGGTGGGCTGGACCTACAAAAGACTGTGACGCTTGCCGACTCGTTAGAGGTGGCCTTCCGTGATCTCGAGGCCTACACCCCCGACCACGGGGGCGCATCGTGGACGCCGCGGTCGCCGCCACCTCTGTACTCGGGAGGGCCGCAGGCCTTCGCCATGCCACGTCCCACCAATGACCCGACCGCTGCGGCAGTCTCCGGAGGCCCGAAGTGCTACCTCTGTGGCCTGGGGAAGCACCCCCGACAACGCTGCCCGGTGAAGGATGCAATCTGCTCCGGGTGTGGGAAGAAGGGCCATTACATGAAGGTATGCAGGGCGAAATCGACCTCCAAGCCCAGTAGCGCCGCGTGCGACCCGCGGGGGCCGCCATCTTGGGTGCCAGTAGCCGCGTGTGAGCCGTGTGGGCCGCCATCCTGGACGCCTTCAGCCGCGTGTGAGCCATGCAGGCCGCCATCTTGGATGCCTTCAGTCGCGTGTGAGCCGTGCGGGCCACCATCTTGGACGCCGTCAGCCGCGTTGCAAAATCCAACGGTGGCTTCGGTTACGCTGGACCAATCCAGGCCCCACCAACTCGCCAGGTCCATGATGGACATCGAGGTAATCGGTTGCACTAAGAACTGTTTATTTGACTGTGGGAGTATGGAGAGCTTTATTCACCCTAACACAGAGAGTCGATACGCCCTTTCAGTACTGCCAGTGAAGCAAACGATCTCCATGGCTTCAAAGTCTCACTCGGTGGATGTCCTCGGTACTGCGTGGTGACCCTGATGGTACGGGGCACAGTGTACAAAGATTTCAGGCTCCTCGTGCTGCCACAACTCTGCGTTGCAGTAATCCTGGGGCTAGATTTCCTGTGTCACCTTAAGAGTGTCACCATGGAGTATAATGGGCCTTTCCCCCCGCTCTCTGTTTGCAATCACCAGTTCTTAGATTGCCCACCGCGCACCACCTGCAGCCTCTCGACCCTTAAAGTCACCCCTCCCTCACTGTTTGAAAATCTCACCCCCGACTGCAAGCCCATCGCCACCAAGAGCAGACGATACAGTGCTGGAGACAGAGTTTTTATCAGGTCCGAAGTACAACGGCTCCTAGGGGAGGGGATCATCGAGGCCAGTACCAGCCCCTGGAGAGCCCAAGTAGTAGTTGTTAAGACTGGGGAAAAACATCGCATGGTCATTGACTACAGTGAGACCATTAACCGATACACGCAGCTGGACGCGTACCCCCTTCCCCGCATAACTGACATGGTTAATCAGATTGCGCAATATCGGGTGTTCTCCACCATCGACTTAAAATCTGCATACCACCAGCTCCCTATCCACCCGGAGGACCGCCAATACACTGCCTTCGAGGCGGATGGCCGCCTCTATCACTTCCTTAGGGTCCCCTTCGGCATCATCAACGGGGTCTCGGTTTTCCAGCGTGAGATGGACTGAATGCTAGACCAGAACGGGCTGCGGGCCACCTTCCCGTACCTGAATAACGTCACCATCTGCGGCCATGATCAGCAGGACCACGACGCCAACCTCCACAAATTCCTCCACACCGCCACACTCCTAAATCTGACCTATAATAAGGAGAAGTGCGTATTCTGCACACGCCGCTTCGCCATCCTTGGTTGTGTTGTGCAAAACAGGGTCATCGGTCCCAATTCCGACCGCATGCGTCCCCTCCTGGAACTCCCCCTCCTCGCCAGCCTCAAAGCACTGAGGAGATGCCTGGGCTTCTTCTCGTATTACACCCAGTGGGTCCCCAATTATGCGGATAAAGCCCGTCCGCTCATCAAATTCACCTCTTTTCCCCTGACGGCAGAGGCCCGCCTGGCCTTCGACCGCATCAAAGCAGACATCGCGAAGGCCATGATGCACGCTGTAGACGAATCCATCCCGTTCCAGGTGGAGAGCGATGCGTCTGACTTCGCCCTAGCCGCCACCCTTAACCAGGTGGGCAGACCCGTGGCCTTCTTCTCACGAACCCTCCAAGGCCCTGAAATTCGACACTCCTCTGTCGAAAAGGAAGCCCAAGCCATAGTGGAAGCTGTACGGCACTGGCGCCACTACTTAGCTGGTAAACGGTTCACCCTACTCACGGACCAACGGTCAGTTGCATTTATGTTTAATAACACGCAGCGGGGCAAGATCAAAAATGATAAAATATTGAGGTGGAGAATCGAGCTTTCCACCTACAATTACGACATCTTATACCGGCCCGGGAAGCTCAATGAGCCCCCAGACGCCCTGTCCCGGGGAATATGTGCCAGCGCACAAATAGACCAGTTGCAGACTCTCCACAATGACCTCTGCCACCCGGGGGTCGCCAGGTTTTTTCACTTCATTAAAGCCCATAACCTGCCCTACTCCATTGAGGAAGTCAGGCCTATAACCAGACACTGCCAGGTCTGTGCAGAGTGCAAGCCGCACTTCTATCGGCCAGACAGAGCACACCTCATAAAGGCCACCCGCCCTTTCGAACGCCTAAGCTTCGACTTCAAAGGCCCCCTCCCCTCTTCTGACTGCAACATATACTTGCTCAACGTCATTGACGAATATTCATGTTTCTCCTTCGCTATTCCCTGCTCGGATATGACCTCAGCCACGGTCGTCAGGGCCCTGCACAGCCTCTTCACCCTGTTCGGTTTCCCTAGCTATATCCATAGCGACCGGGTATCCTCCTTTATGAGTGATGAGCTGCGACAGTACCTGCTCTCCAAAGGCATAGCCTCGAGTAGGACCGCCAGCTACAAGCCCAGGGGGAACAGACAGGTAGAGAGGGAGAACGCGACAGTCTGGAAGGCCGTTTTACTAGCTCTGATGTCTAAAGGTCTTCCAGTCACCCGTTGGCAAAAGGTCCTCCCTGATGCACTACACGCGATTAGATCGCTCCTTTGCACAGCTACCAATGCTACCCCTCACGAAAGAATGTTTGTTTTCCCCAGAAAGTCCTCCTCAGGGACCTCACTACCATCGTGGCTGACATCCCCAGGCCCTGTCCTGCTCCGGAAGCACGTGAGGACCCATAAGTCGGACCCCCTGGTCGAAAGGGTCCAGCTCCATCACGCCAACCCCCAATACGCCTATGTGGCGTACCCCGACGGGCGGGAGGACACGGTCTCTATTCGAGACCTGGCACCCACAGGTGCCCCAGGGACCACAATGACCCACAACCCCACACCCCCAACCCCCGTATACAGCACGCCTGAGCCCCAGAAGCTGCCACCACGCACCCGACAATCGGAAGGGACTACAGACGACTCGAGCGACTACGGCCTGGTGCCTGAACCAACACCGCGGCCACCGGAACCGACACCACAACCAGCACTACGGCGGTCGCAGTGGCAGATCAAGCCCCCAGAGAGACTAAATTTATAAATTTGTAATTCTGTAGATATCATTCCACCCACCTCACCCCCGCTGGACTCTTTTTTAAAAGCAGGTGGTGAATGTGGTGAACCACAGTTAAGCTTATTGCCTGTGTGTGTGTGTGTGTGTGTGTGTGTGTGTGTGTGTGTGATATGCCTGGACATGCCCCTGCCGGCCCTGCCTGAGACTCCTCCCCCCTGGTCCAGGTATAAAGGTGACTGCTCTCCACCCCCTGCCTCAGACTCTGGACCAGTTCTTCGGCATGGGTGTGCTCCAAGTCTTTTGCAAATAAAAGCCTATTTGTTCTAGCATACAAACTAGTCTTTGCTTGATTGATAGTGCATCAGGTTGGTTAACATAGAAACTAGAAGCAGGAGTAGGCCATTTGGCCCTTAGAGCTTTCTCCGCCATCCATTTTGATC
The DNA here is from genome assembly GCF_964213995.1 of Mustelus asterias. NCBI lineage: Eukaryota > Metazoa > Chordata > Chondrichthyes > Carcharhiniformes > Triakidae > Mustelus > Mustelus asterias. The sequence goes on along the minus strand of NC_135816.1, from coordinate 24,631,492 downwards.
ATGGCTGATCATCAAATTCAATAGCCTGATCCCCTCTTCCTCCCATATATTCTTTGATTCCTTTAGCCCCAAGAGCTATATCTAATTTCTTCTTGAAATCAGACAACGTTTTGGCCTCAATTACATTCTGTGGTAATGAATTCCACATATTCACCACCCTCTGGGTGAAGAAATTTCTCCTCACCTCAGTTCTAAAAGGTTTACCCCTTATCCTCAAACCATGACCCCTAGTTCTGGATTCCCCCACCATTGGGAACATTCTTTCTGAATCTACCCTGTCTAACCCTGTTAGAATTTTATGAGTTTCTATGAGATCCTCTCACTCTTCTAAACTCCAGTGAAAACAATCCTAACGAACTTAATGTCTCCTCATATGACAGACCTGCCATCCCAGGAATCAGCCTGGTAAACCTGGTACTCCCTCTATAGCAAGGACATCCTTTCTCAAATAAGGACACCAAAACTGCACACAATTCTCCAGGTGTGGCCTCACCAACACCTATACAATTGCAGCAAAACATTTCTATCCCTCTTCTCAAATCCTCTTTCTATGAAGGCCAACATACTATTTACCTTCTTTACTGCCTGCTGTACCTGCATGCTTACTTTCAGTGACTGATGCACAAGGACTCCAAAGTCTCATTGAGTATCCACCCCTCTCAATTTACACCCATTCAATTAATAATCTGTCTTCCTATTATTGCTACCAAAGTGGATAACCTCACATTTATCCACATTGTACTGCATCTGCCATACACATGCCCACACATACACACATTGTACTGCATCTGCCATACACATGCCCACACATACACACTAATTTCCCTTGCAAACCATTGTTTGGCCACAATTCCCTTACCACTTTTGTGCCAAACAGAAATAAACAACTTCTGGAGTTCACCTATTTAAATTTAAAGTTCTTTAAATGCCTGCTATTGCCTGTCCACTGTCTTTCCTTTCAGTAATATTTACCAGTCTATCATACCAATTCATGCCTCATACCATCATAATTATTGAGATTCAGGATCACAGTCTCAGAATCAACGACATCATTATCCATCTTGACAAAAAATTCTACCATATTATGGTCACCTGTCCCCAAGGGTCCTCTCACAAATAGATTGCCAATGAATCCTTTCTCATTGCACAACACTCAGTCCAAGATGGCCTGCTCCCTTGTTGGTTCCTCAACGTATTGCTTAAGGAAACTATCCCGTATGCACTCCAGAAATTCCTCCTCTATTGTACTGTGACTAATTTTACTGTCCCAATTTATGTGCAGAATAAAGTCGTCCATATTCACAGATGTTCCTTTAACACATGCATCTCTGATTTCCTGTCTCATGCTTTTCCCAACATTATCACTCCAATTTGGTGGTCTGTATACGACCCTCACCATTATTTTTTGCCCTTTTTTGTTTCTTAACTCGACCTGTATAAATTTCACATCATCTATGCTAATATCTTTCCTCAATATTCTATCAATATCATCTTTAATCAACCACCACCTTTACCTTTCTGCCTGTCCTTCCTAAACACTGAATAGCCCTCAATGTTTAGTTCCCATCTTTGCTCACCATGGAGACATGTCTCTATAATGCCAACTATATCATACACCTTTACATCTATCTATGCAACTAATTCATCCATTTTGTTTCAAATGCTCCAAGCATTCAGGTACAAAACCTTAAGGTGGGCACTTTTAACATTTCTTTTCCCTTTCCTACTATTTTTTACTTGGTCCTTATCTGACTCTGGCCCTTGATTTCTCTGCCTATCACTTTCCTTATTCTCCTTATTACCTTTTCTTCTTGTTCTTAATTCCCCTGCTCTGAGATTCCCATTCCCCCTGTCACATTAGTTTACACCCTCTCCAATCACTCTTGCAAGTACCCCATCCTAAGGACATCAGGGACGATCCTGCCCAGGTGTAACTGTCCAGTTTGTACAGGTCCCACTTCCCCCATAACTGGACCCAATGCCCCGGGAATCTGAAACCCTACCCCTCACACCATCTTTTCAGCCATGTATTCATCCCATGTATCCTGCTGTTTCTACTCTTACCAGCATGTGACACAGGTAGTAATCCTGAGATCACTACCTTTGAGGTTCTACTTTTCAGCTTGCTTCCTAGCTCCCTATATTCTGCTTTTAGGATCTCATCCCTTTTTTTAATCTATGTCGTTTGTATCAAAGTGTACTACGATCACTGGCTGTTTGCCCTTCCCCTTCAGAATGTCATGCAGCGGCTCAGAAACATCCTTGACCCTAACACCAGGGAGGCAACATACCATTCTGGAGTCTAATTTGCGGCCACAGAAACGCCTATCTATTCCCCTTACAATGGAATCCCCTCTAACTATTGCATTCCCACATATTTTATTCCTCCCCTCTGCAGCAGAACCAACTGCGGTGCAACCGATTTGGCTGTTGCTGTTGTCCCCTGAAAGGCCATCCTCCTCAACAGTATCCAAAATGGTATCTCTGTTTGCAGGGGAATAACCACAGGAGATTCCTGCAGTACCTGCCTAGCTCTCTTGCTCTGCCTGGTGGTCACCCACTCCCTTCCTGCCTGTGGAGTCTGAGCCTGCGGTGTGACCACCTCACTATACGTGCTATCCATGATACTCTCCGCCTCGCGGATGCTCCACAGTGTCCCCAGCCACCGCTCCAGCTCTGAAACGCGGGTTTCCAGGAGCTTCAGCTGAAGACACTTCCAGCACACATGCTGGCTCCGGGCACTGGAAATGTTCCCAGCCTCCCACACGGAGCACGAGGAGCAGACCATGGCTTGGAGCTCTCCTGTCATGTCTCTTTAAATTAAACTTTTGAAAGATGTTTTGTTTCAGATTATATCCAATTCTCTAGCGCCTTTCTTTCCTGCTCCTTGTTTCTACCGAATATAACCTTTAAAAATTATAAACCACAGAAATTACCTCTGAGACTACAAATGATTAAATTATTAAATACTTACCTGGCCTGTTGTGATGTTCAGCTCAGTTACACTGGCTAATCCCTGAGTTGCACCAGAGATTAAACTGTGTAACGTTTCCAGGATAAATAACCAGAAAAATCCAGCATGTCTACCCCAAATCCCAGACCCTGAGCTCAGTGTTGCTGAGTCTTGGGCAGTGAAAATCAGCCCACTGGAAGTTTAACCCTCCTGGTTACAGCACATATATGTGTGTGTGCCAGGACTTTCGCAGGATCCTGACACATAATACACACCTAAATCCAGATTTCGCTCCTCTTGGCAGATTTGGGCAAATGTTTTTAAAGTGTTCTCCGTTTCTTACCTTTCCTCAACACCCGACCTCCCCCCACTCTGCCCACGCAAATCCCCTATCCCACTTCTGAAGCCTGACACAGGCCTGTGGTTGCACGCTGCCCTATTTTACTTTGCTAATTGGCCATTCTTCACACATCAGCTCAAACAATGAGTATTGACAGATTAATTAACCCAAGGGGCCAGTCAGCTTGCTCCTACATTCTGACCTCCCATACATACAGACCTCCAACAAGGATGACTAAACTGCAATTAGCACCAGAATGCCCAGCTGTTTTTTTCCCTTCCCTCATCTCACATCATTGAAGCAAACTGTAGAGGTGTCACTGCTGTCAAAGATGAGGTTAGCTATCTCAGAAATGATCAGATATTGGACCTGCGATTTGCCTGGTGCACATGTCTCACTTTGGACCACACTGTGTATTTACCCACTGAACCTATTTTTACAATTTCTACATGGAGTGGAATTTGGATCCTCTGGCAAAGAGCCAGCAGAAAAACAATAAGGCTGAAATTTGACATTAACAAGCGTACAGTAGCGTGTAGGCCGCCCCTTGTGCAACCATCAGATTCCGCTTTTGATTGTCACCAATGGAAATTAAAAGTGGGAGGGGTGTGTGTCAGGCAGTTGATTCAAGATTGCTTAATTCCTGCTCTTGCCGAAATTGAATTTCATCCTCAATGAGCCAAAAGGCCTCAAATTATGCAGGAAAATGATACTGTTCCAAACATTAAACACGTAACCGGGGTCAACATTAATTAGCAGGTTACTTTGATATATTACCTAATATCTCAGTTCCTTGTACTACATGACCCAGTGGCTCTGTTCTCCTAAACATAGGAGGTAAGCATTCTAAACAAAATCATTAAGTTGGAATGTTTTGTTTGGTGCTGAAGGAATTAATAAACTGGCCTCAATAGGCTCACATTTTTATGCTAGAAGTTGTCCAATTTTCAATTACAAATTTAAGTACCTTATAAACATTTGAGCTAATATCTATTTTTATATGTTGGTTGGCATGGCGATGATGCATTAGGGTTCACAGTAAATCAAGATGCTGTACAAGTTATCTAATTGATTTCATGATGTTTTTTCAAAAAATAAAAATTCTGTTTTCATTTTTGTTGTCATTCTGTGTTGGTATTTTGATATCGGACTCCAGAGGGTTGATCCATGTGTTAGATAAGCTAGAGAAAAGCCTTCAAAATGACTTTGCATAATTAAATTTGGAAAAAAAAAAGATCAGTAATTGGAGGAAGAGTAGGCGTTGTGCGGGTGGCTGGTGGTTTAAGCAGATATACAAATTCGACAAAAATTTGTTGGCAACCACTATCAGCATTTCCCAGTTGTTTCCTCTTTTGCAAGAGACTGTGCTATGCAGGGGTTACAGATAAGAGATTTTTGCAACCAAGATGTACTATTCTACAGTGACATTGAAATAGAATTTAGACTACAATGACCAAGATCCAAGCAGCTGTCTGAAGTGCAAGTTTATGATCCTGGCATCAATTTCGGCTTCAAATTTATCTTCTCAGGTGAGAAAACCAGCAAAATATAAATCGCACCATCAAAAAAGCCTCTCGACAATAAATAATACCCACAAATTCCAGCAGGCAACCTGGAGCATGTTGCTTCCCTCCTAGTCTCCTCAACCAATGTCTACTGCTGACTCCTACCCTTAATACCAACCACAAGGAACTTCAGCCGCCCGGACAAAATAACTCCTCTTCCTCCCTCTGCAGCACCCTCCACCTTCTTTCCTGCAACTCCTGCAACCAAGCCACCGTAATGAATTTCATTCCTTTGAACTCAACTGGGCCAGTGGAGAGACCCTGACATTTGGGTAACCCAAGGTCTCCATAATTCTTGCCTAGGCTTGCACCCCTGACAGAACACTTCCATTAACTACCAAGGCACAAGCCATCGTCTTACAAGATGAAAGACGGCCACCACCAACTGCTCTAACACTAAACCAGTGTTATCCATTTCAGTGGCCTCTTGTTGCAAATGGCTAACTGGGAATCCAGATTTGGTTGATTGCATTTTTGATGAATAAATAAAAATTGAATAACAGATGCTGTGATTCAGCATGCGCTCTCAAGGTGGGGGTGGGTGCAGTGTGCTTGGGCCCCAAAGTGGGTGACATACCCATTAGGATTCAGGGCTGTGGAGGCCCTATCAATCTTAATGATAGAGTGTTATTTGTTGATGGTCATGGCCTGGTGTTTGTTTGTCAATGTCCTTCCAGGAAGAAATCTGCTGTATGATCTTAGCCTTTTGGCTAAGATCAAGCTGCAGGTCAAGCCCAAGATGGGGTCTTTGCACTCTGAGCATTGGCTTTGTTAGATCAAGGATGGAGTAAACATACACACACACACACACATACAAACACAGACGCACGCACACGCGTACACGCACGCACACACGTACACACACATGTGCACACACGCACGCACACACACACATGTGCACACACACAAGCACACAAACACACACGCACACTCACACTCTAGTGGATTCTGAGCCATTATTTATACTTAAGGTCTAGTGCAGTTTAGCTGCTAATCCGAGCTGTTTAAGGCCATTGCTCCTAACGTACTCAATGTGAAATCTGGGTAATTGTAACTGCTTGTAATTGTGGCTCAGGTTAATTAGAGGTTAGTAAAATTGCGAGAGTATTTCAGGTTCCACATCAACACCAGGCTCTTCTTTGCTTTAAGGATGCTCTGTGTCTGTAATAAATTATGACACTTTTGATGTGCATTGTTTAATGGCCACTATCGAGCAACGTGCTGCTTTTTAAGGACTGGATTTTACACCATGTCATACTCAGGCAAAGTTGTCTCCCATCAAGACCATAAAGTTTAATTGCTGTTAAGTGAACAATTAAAGTAAGAGTCTAATTGCTGGAAACTGGCTTTCATGACAACGACAGTAACAACAACAACTTGCATTTATATTGTGCATTTAACATGTTAAAACATCCTATGGCACTTCACAATAACATGAGCAAATGAGATTTAACACCAGGCCGAGCTATTATGACAGACGATAAAAAGTTTGGTCAAATAAGTAAGTTTTAAGGAGGTTGAAATGTTTAAGGAGGGAAATCTGGAGCTTAGGGCCTTGGCAACCTGAATGCTCATCAATGGTGACAATTGAAATTGGGAATGCACAGATCCCAAAGGATCATAGGGCAGCAGGAGATTACAGAGGAAGGGAGTGTAATATGTCTGCGGACGCAGAAGTCCCTTCACCAAAATCCCTTCATTCAAAATCTCTAACAGCAGTACACAGCGTGCTTGTAGTTACCCGTCTATCTCTGGGGGTGTCAAAGGAACTGACACTCGTGGTTAAATACAAGGCAAACGCTCCCTGATTGGCCCATCAATTGGCTCCTTAATCAGAGAGTTCATACTCCAATAGGCCAACCCTAATGGCCTGAGTGAAGTCATTACAAGGAGGAATGTGACCATGAAGGGATTCAAAGGAAGAATGAGAATTTTAGAATTCACTTTATCACGAGTTACTGATCCAATCGTTAGTAAAATATAATGGGTGGAACTTTACAGCCTCGCTCGTCCCGAAACTGTAAAACCCCGCCCGAGCTCAATGGGCCCCTCCCATTATCCGCCCCTCACCCGCTCCGATTCCTGTGGCGGTCGGGGCGGTAAAATTCCCGCCATTCTCTCATTAAGATATCTTCAATTGCGGAAGACTTTGTAAATTCAAAATAACTGCCATTGTTTCTTTATACCCTTTAATTCTGAAAATTTCTGTGACACACATATTAATGTTGATTTGTCTTTTATGGCAATAAATTCAAATGCCAACTAAACAGAGTTTCAAATTACTTAAAATTTAATTGTTGCCCAGCAAGGCAACGAGGCAGCTAAGGAATTCCTGCAATTTTAAGGCTCTGGGCAAGACACACCCAGCATTAGGTAGCTGCCTTTCTTTCTCCTTTCAAAAAAGTTGAATGTCTTTAACAAGCTTAACATCTGGTATGTAATATCTGGAGTGGCAGGGATAAGACATTCACTAAAACTGACGGATAGATAATTATGAATTTATGATAATTATAAGACTTTTGGCCTGCCAAATCCTTCTGCCAGGCGCCAAAGACGATTCCATTCCAATGTTTTAATATAGGAACTGGCTGATCTTCTATCCCTCTGCCCTAAAGACACAGGCTCCCAGATTATGCTCCATTTTGCCCTGGTGTTGGTTATATGGATCCCTGGAGCAGGAAAATGGTGAGGTTCTGATGGCTTCAGATGTGGCTGGCTTTGATTAGCATTTTAGTCAAGGTGATAGTTGAGTCATGTCGTATGGACAGATCATAAAATCAGTGCTTAATGCTGGTCTGACATTCAACCTTCCATTTTGGACCTCGCGGGTCCTGTGAACACTCTATTTTAAACATGCACAGTAAATATGCACTCAACTGCTGAGAACCCTCACTGATGCTACTTAAAAGGTCCCTGAGCAGAAAGCATGCTCTCAGTCACGGAGTCTATAGTGGAAGTTTCTCTTTGGCTGCAGCATGACATGGAAATGAAGCAAAGATAGCAGAGAAGAGAACCTGTGCAAAGAGGGGAGGGAGTGGACATCTTTCAATAGAAGGCCGTACCCACCTAGGATCGTCAGGGAGTACTTCTCCACCTCAGCCAGGACCAGTGTCTGTGGCGGTTATGCTTCACCAAGCAGATGGTTACCAAACTGTGCCGCCTCTTCATGCCAGATCTGGAACCAGAGAGTAAGCAGAGGATGGTGCTGCCGGTGGCTGTCAAGATTACTGTTGCCCATAATTTCTACCCCACTGGATCCTTCCAGACTGGAGCTGGCTACAGAGCTAACTTCTCTCTGCCATTTATCAGGTCACTGAGGCCCTAGATACAAGGAGAGGGGATTTAATTATCTTCTCCCTAAGCAGAAGAAGGTACATGACTCTTTCTGGCCAGTGGGCTTCCCAGTGATGTGGAGAGTTATCGACTGCATGCACATGGATTTGTGCCATCTAAATGGGGAGCTAAAAAGTGTTTCAATCCCTGGATGTGCTGCTGGTGTTGGTCATGCTCTGTAACTGTTGCGGGGCAATATCAGGGATCATGTCTTTTATATTTTAATTTATGTGTCCGTTCATATTTTGTTTGATTTCAGTGTAATACATACAGGGTTACATAGAGCAAGCCCAGAGAGCCAGGCCTCACCAGAGGGAAGAAAAGGGTTAACGCAAACAACTAGAGGCCTGCACTGCCAACAGATAATGATTAACGCATGCTATCAACTTCTAACAATAGTAACGCACAGGAGATCTTTCTGAGTTATTGCGACAATGGGAGAACCAGCATTGAGATAGCCAGACTCCATTCAGTCCAGGGAGGTCATAGTCTTCTGGAAAACATGATCACCAAGCAGAGGAGGGGAACGATTAACACACTGTTGTAAATCAGTAGGGCAAATACAATGCTTTGACATTATAATTGGGTAAACGGGATGTGTCCGGAGAAAAGATTAGCAGTGATGTACTGAACAATGTATTTGCATGTTGAGATTAAAAGAACTATCTTGTATCCAACTCGAGGAATTAATATAATAAATGTAAAACTTTGCGACACGGAAAAGTATAATAGCCTGTACGGATCTACGATGGGCAGAGAGAACTCGCAGGCAACCTGAGATCTCAGGCCTGAGTTCATCTCTCCCTCATGCATGTGGAATAAAAATTTTTCTTGAAGTTCGACATGGTCTCCAAGGCTCGACTTGTTTTATTTCCCTCCGACACTAACCAATTCAATCTTTCCAATTTGTTGATGTTTGATTTGATTTGATTTATTATTGTCACATGTATTGGTAAACAGCGAAAAGTATTGTTTCTTGCGCGCTATGCAGACAAAGCATACCGTACAAAGAGAAGGAAAGGAGAGAGTGCAGAATGTAGTGTTACAGCCATAGCTAGGGTGTAGAGAAATATCAACTTACTGTGAGCTAAATCCATTCAAAAGTCTGATGGCAGCAGGGAAGAAGCTGTTCTTGAGTCGGTTGGTACGTGTCCTCAGACCTTTGTATCTTTTTCCCGATGGAAAAAGGTGGAAGAGAGAATGTGCGGGGTGTGTGGAATCATTAAATATGTTGGCTGCTTTTGCGAGGCAGCGGGAAGTGTAGACAGAGTCAGGATGGTAGGCTTGTTTGAGTGATGGACTGGGCTTCGTTCATGACCCTTTGTAATTTCTTGTGATCTTGGGAAGAGCAGGAGCCATAACCAAGCTGTGATACAACCAGAAAAAATGCTTTCTATGGTGCATCTGTAAAAGTTGGTGAGAGTCGTAGCGGACATGTCAAATTTTCTTAGCCTCCTGAGAAAGTAGAGGCATTGACTGTCTTTCTTAACTATAGTTTATTTGTTAATTTAGTTTATTAGTTTATTTATTGGTGTCACAAGTAGGCTTACATTAACATTGCGATGAAGTTACTGTGAAATTCCCCTAGTCACCACACTCCGGCGCCTGTTCGGGTATATTGAGGGAGAATTTAGCATGGCCATTGCACCTAACCTGCACATCCTTTGGACTGTGAGAGGAAACCAGAGCACCTGGAGGAAACCCACTCAGACACGGGGAGAACGTGCAGACTCCACACAGAGCCCCAAGCCGGGAATCGAACCCGAGTCCCTGGCGCTGTGAGGCAGCAGTGCTAACCACTGTGCCACCGTGCTTCTGGCATGGAGGGGACCAGGACAGATTGTTGGTGATCTGGACATCTAAAAACCTGAAGCTCTCGGCAATTTCTACTTCGTCCCATTGATGTAGACAGGGGCATGTCCTCCAAGACACTTCCTGAAGTCAATGACTATCTCCTTCATTTTGTTGATATTGAGGGAGAGATTATTGTCGTCAATGTTAGATTGATGATATCAAGATCTAATCAATCAGGATCGACTGCAACCCATATGGTGAACATATTAAATTTAATCAGAGTTTGTTATGGGATATAACAAGACTTGTTATACAGCAAAAACCATACAATGTGACATGTACCGAGTACCAATCCAGGTTGGGCAACATGGCTGGTATGAACAAACAGCTCTTTCTTCTCCTCCCTTCTTTCTTCTCTGTGCCTCACATTATCACGATTTCTCAAACTACCAGTTCGCATGGGTTTATCTTCAGGAGTTTCTCGTCTATTACATTGAGCTCCTCCAAAGGCTCTTACTTTAAAACCCTTTCCAGGCGTGGGGTTGGATGGATTACTGACAAGACCATAGGACCATAAGATATAGCAGCAGAATTAGGCCATTCGGCCCATCGAGTCAGTTCTGCCATTCAGTCATGGCTGATATGATTCTCATCCCCATTCTCCTGCCTTCTCCCCCTAACCTTTGATCCCCTTATTGATCAAGAACCTATCTATCTCTGTCTTAAAGACACTCAATGACCTGTCCTCCACAGCCCCCTGAGGCAATGAGTTCCACAAATTCACCACCCTCTGGCTGAAGAAATCCCTTCTCATCTCAGTTTTGAAGGAGTGTCCCTTCACTCTGAGGTTGTGCCCTCAAGTTCTAGTCTCTCCCACTAGTGGAAACATCCTCTCCACGTCCACTCTATCCAGGCCTCACTGTATTCTGTAAGTTTCAATTAGATCACCATTCATCCTTTTAAACTCCACCAAGTATAGACCCAGACTCCTCAACCATTCCTCATGTGACAAACCCTTCGTTCCTGGGATCATTCTTGTGAACCTCCCCTGGACTCCCTCTAAGGCCAGCACATCCTTTCTTAGGTATTGGGCCCAAAACTGCTCATAATATTCCAAATGGGGTCTGACCAGAGCCTTATACAGCCTCAGCAGTACATCCCTGCACTTGCATTCTCGCCCTCTAGAAATGAATGCTAACATTGAATTTGCCTTCCTAACTTCCAACTGAACCTGCATGTTAACCTTAAGAGAGTCCTGAACCAGGACTCCCAAGTCCCTTTGTGCTTCAGATTTCCGAAGCCTTTCCCCATTTAGAAAATAGCCTATGCCTTTATTCTTCCTACCAAAGTGCATAACCTCACACTTTTCCATGTTGTATTCCATCTGCCACTTCTTTGCCCATTCTCCTAACCTGTCCAAGTCATTCTGCAGCCTCTCTACTTCCTCAACACTTCCTGTCCCTCTACATATCGTTGTATCATTTGCAAATTTAGCAACCATGTCCTCAGTTCCATCTTCCAGATCATTAATGTATATAGTGAAAAGTTGTGGTCCCAACACTGACCCCTGTGGACTACTACTAGTCACCAGTTGCTATTCTGAAAAGGACCCCCTTATCCCCACTCTCTGCCTTCTGTCTATCAGCCAATCTTCTATCCATGCCAGCACCTTTCCTCTAACACCATTGGCTCTTAGCTTAAGGCCTTATTGCCCAATGAGGATTTACTTTTTTTCAAAATATCCAATAAAATGTAGAATTCTTTATCTAAATCATGGGGTGAAAGCCCAACTTTAATGTTATCCGCCTGCCATTAACTTCTTGAGTCTCTGCATGTACCTTCTGCCCTTGATCAATTAGACCATTGTACAGTAACATCTCTTCCTCAGCTCAACTCAGCTGTTCTCCCTGATCAATTGCATCCTTGCCAGAAACATTCCATTTTCAGTCATCAAACTAACTCTGAGAAGTTTCATTATTCATATCTGTCCATCACGATTTATTTATACCCAAAGCTGTTCATAATGGCCAATCAATCCAGCTGTCCTTGCTTCTTATCAGACTGTTGAACAATGGTAATTCACCAAAGTTCACAACTCCACTCCTATATACCAATTAACTTTTACATTCCAGAAAGCATCCTAATTAGCCAAGGTTAAATGAAAATCCGACACAACCTTATAGCACGGTAATCCATGTTAAGTGTTTAGTCAGTTGCTCTCCCACTTTTGCAAGTGTCTTGTCTGACCCTGGCCCCTTCTCAAGATAGCTACAACTATAACTATCATCACCTAAGAATAATCATTCCACTAGAGTTGTTTCGAGTGAAATGAAAACCTAAACAGATTCCAGCAAGCAAAATTTGCAATGTTAACTTTTGCCTATTTCAAGTTGAGTATATATATTCTAACCATATTTCTAACAGCACAGACCATCCTCTTGATGAATGTTTGTTATCCTGGACATGGTCACGATGACTTATCCTGCACTAGTTAGCTGATTGCACTATCTTGAAACCACCACTTCAAACTAGATGGTGGCTGCTCTGTAACTGGGTGGCTTATGATGTCCTCTGCGTGAACTAAGCCCAGTCCATCAAACCAGCCTCCCACCAATTGACACTGTCCATACTTCCCTCTGCCTCGGAAAAGCAGCCAGCATAATTAAGGACCCCACGCGTCCCGCATGTACTCTCTTCCACCTTCTTCCATTGGGAAAAAGATACAAAAGTCTGAAGACACATACCAACGGACTCAAGATCAATTTTTTCCCTGCTGCCACCAGACTTTTGAATGGACCTAACTCGCATTAAGTTGATCTTTCTCGACACCTTAGCTATGACTGTAACACTGCATTCTGCACTCACTCTTTTCCTTCTCTATGTATGGTATGCTTTGTCTGTGTAGCGCACAAGAAAAAAACTTTTCACTGTCTCCCAATACATGTGACAATATAAATCAAATCAAATCAAAATCAAATCAAATCAAAAAATCGAAGAAACACACATGAGCTGCGCTCCTATGAGAGTGCTGTGAGCAGGAACAACCCACCAACAACAGCTTGTCGTGCTTTAAGGAATAAAACATCTCTAAGATCTTCACAGAGGCGTTATAAAAACTGATGTCAAGCGATATAAAGTGACAGTCGGGCAGATGATCAAAAGCCTAGTTGAAAAAGGACGTTTTAAGGATTGTCTTAAAGGAGGGAAGCGAGGTAGAGAGGCAGAATGATTTAGGGAAGGAATTCCAGAGTCTAAAGAGCTGAAGGCATGATCATAAGAAGTAGGAGCAGAAGTAGGCCATTTGGTCCATCAAGTCTGCTCCACCATTCAGTTAGATCATGACTGGTCGTAAATGATAATTCTCAACTCCACCTTCCCACCTTATCCCCATGGTGGTGGAGCAATTAGAATCAGAGATGTTCAAGAGGCCAGAATTAGAGGAACGCAGATATTTCTGAGGGTTGTGGGGCTGGGGGAGATTACAGAGATAGGGAGTGGTGAGGCCATAAGAACATAAGAACATAAGAAATAGGAGCAGGAGTAGGCCATCTAGCCCCTCGAGCCTGCCCCGCCATTCAATAAGATCATGGCTGATCTGACGTGGATCAGTACCACTTACCCGCCTGATCCCCATAACCCTTAATTCCCTTACCGCTCAGGAATCCATCCATCCGCGCTTTAAACATATTCAGCGAGGTAGCCTCCACCACCTCAGTGGGCAGAGAATTCCAGAGATTCACCACCCTCTGGGAGAAGAAGTTCCTCCTCAACTCTGTCTTAAACCGACCCCCCTTTATTTTGAGGCTGTGTCCTCTAGTTTTAACTTCCTTACTAAGTGGAAAGAATCTCTCCGCCTCCACCCTATCCAGCCCCCGCATTATCTTATAAGTCTCCATAAGATCCCCCCTCATCCTTCTAAACTCCAACGAGTACAAACCCAATCTCCTCAGCCTCTCCTCATAATCCAAACCCCTCATCTCCGGTATCAACCTGGTGAACCTTCTCTGCACTCCCTCCAATGCCAATATATCCTTCCTCATATAAGGGGACCAATACTGCACACAGTATTCCAGCTGCGGCCTCACCAATGCCCTGTACAGGTGCATCAAGACATCCCTGCTTTTATATTCTATCCCCCTCGCAATATAGGCCAACATCCCATTTGCCTTCTTGATCACCTGTTGTACCTGCAGACTGGGCTTTTGCGTCTCATGCACAAGGACCCCCAGGTCCCTTTGCACGGTAGCATGTTTTAATTTGTTTCCATTGAGATAGTAATCCCATTTGTTATTATTTCCTCCAAAGTGTATAACCTCGCATTTATCAACGTTATACTCCATTTGCCATATCCTCGCCCACTCACTCAGCCTGTCCAAATCTCTCTGCAGATCTTCTCCGTCCTCCACACGACTCACTTTTCCACTTATCTTTGTGTCGTCTGCAAACTTCGTTACCCTACACTCCGTCCCCTCCTCCAGATCATCTATATAAATGGTAAACAGTTGCGGCCCGAGTACCGATCCCTGCGGCACGCCACTAGTTACCTTCCTCCAACCGGAAAAACACCCATTTATTCCGACTCTTTGCTTCCTGTCGGATAGCCAGTCCCCAATCCACTTTAACACACTACCCCCAACTCCGTGTGCCCTAATCTTCTTCAGCAGCCTTTTATGGGGCACCTTATCAAACGCCTTTTGGAAATCCAAAAACACCGCATCCACCGGTTCTCCTCCATCAACCGCCCTAGTCACATCTTCATAAAAATCCAACATGTTCGTCAAGCACGACTTTCCCCTCATGAATCCATGCTGCGTCTGATTGATCGAACCATTTCTATCCAGATGCCCTGCTATCTCCTCTTTAATAATGGATTCCAGCATTTTCCCTACTACAGACGTTAAGCTGACCGGCCTATAGTTACCCGCCTTTTGTCTCCTTCCTTTTTTAAACAGCGGCGTAACATTAGCCGTTTTCCAATCAACCGGCACTACCCCAGAATGCAACGAGTTTTGATAAATAATCACTAACGCATCCACTATTACCTCTGACATTTCTTTCAATACCCTGGGATGCATTCCATCCGGACCCGGGGACTTGTCCACCTTCAGTCCCATTAGTCTACCCAGCACTGCCTCTCTGGTAACATTAATCGTATTAAGTATTTCTCCTGCTGCCAACCCTCTATCGTTAATATTTGGCAAACTATTTGTGTCCTCCACCGTGAAGACCGACACAAAAAACGTATTTAAAGACTCAGCCATATCCTCATTTCCCACTATTAACTCCCCCCTCTCGTCCTCCAAGGGTCCAACATTCACTCTAGCCACTCTATTCCTTTTTATATATTTATAAAAACTTTTACTATCATTTTTTATATTAATTGCTAGCCTAGCTTCATAGTCTATCCTTCCTTTCTTTATCGCTTTCTTAGTCTCTCTTTGTTGTTTCTTAAATTTTTCCCAATCACTTGTTTCTCCACTATTTTTGGCCACTCTGTACGCAGCTGTTTTTATTTTAATACTCTCCTTTATTTCCTTCGTTATCCACAGCTGGTTCTCCCTTTTCTTACAATCCTTGTTTTTTGCTGGAATATACTTTTGCTGAGAACTGAAAAGGATCTCCTTAAAAATCCTCCACTGTTCCTCAGCTATCCTACCTGCCAGCCTGCTCTCCCAGTCTACCTTAGCCAATTCATCCCTCATCCTATCATATTTCCCTCTGTTCAAACAGAGGACACTGGTTTGAGACCAAACTTTCTCCTCTTCCATCTGAATCAGAAATTCGACCATATTGTGGTCACTAGACCCAAGAGGGTCCTTCACAATAAGATCCTTAATTCTACCTACCTCGTTACACAATACCAGATCCAAAATAGCTCGTTCCCTCGTCGGTTCCGTAACATGCTGTTCAAGGAAACTATCCCGACAGCATTCTAAGAACTCTTCCTCCATTCCACCCTTACCGACTTGAGTCTGCCAGTCAATGTGCATGTTGAAGTCCCCCATGATTATTGCCGTTCCGTTTTTACACGCATCCCTTATCTGCTTGTTTACAGCCCTCCCTACCTCAACATTATTATTTGGGGGCCTATATACCACACCTACTAGTGTCTTTCTCCCTCTACTATTCCTCATCTCTACCCATAATGATTCCACGTTTTGTTCCTCAGAGCCTATGTCATCCCTCAGTACTACCCTGATATTATCTCTTATTAATAGTGCGACCCCACCACCTTTTCCTTCCTGTCTATTCTTCCTAAACGCCTGATACCCCTGGATATTCATCTCCCAGTCCTGGTCACCTTTCAGCCACGTTTCTGTAATGGCCACTAGATCGTACCCACTTGTGCTGATTTGCACCATCAACTCATTCACCTTGTTCCGAATGCTTCGTGCATTCAGGCAAAGTGTCCTTATTCCAGCTTTTATCTGAACCCGCTTTGATGAGTCGCGAACACCGTCTCCCTCTACTCCCTTATCTAAATTACCGCCTTCATTCACTTGCACCCTCTCCTCTACCATTAATTTTGTAATTCCCCTTACCCCTGCATCCTCCCCCCCATCAATTAGTTCCTTGATCCTAGTCAACTCTTCTAGCTCCCCTCCCCCCAACCTATCTAGTTTAAATTCTCCCCAGTAGCCTTAGCCAACCTACCGGCCAGGATATGGAGGGATTTGAAGGCAAAAATGACAATTTTAAAATCGAGGTGTTATTTAGCTGGTGACTCCTGCCTTAGCGAATCCTTCCCAAGGCCTGGAGTCTCTTCCCATCTGCACATTGTTCTCGAGGTGACCTGGTGGGGAAGAGACCATTGTCCACCTCCCTGTGGAATGTGCCTTTAAAGGAAGGTTTGGAGAGAGATGAGATGGTTTCTGTCGAGGTTCACCCCGAGCAGCTCTATGATGCAGGATGCTGTGCTCTGTGGGCTGTTCCCAGGGATGCACTCTGAGACAAACATCAGATGTTGCTGGAAGGTCATCAACTCACTGAAAGACACACTTTGGTCTGCTCGAAACTTTCAGTGCAAAGAGTTGTTCCCAATCGATTGTTGCAAACTGGCACATTCCAAAGCCCAGGACTACGTGCAGGGGGACGCACTAAAGCTTGTCGTAGCAGTGCAATGGAGAAGCTCACTGTCTAAGACCTTTCAAGCACAGTGAACTGAGGGGAGCAGAGAACCCTTGGGTCAAATGATTCACTGGGCCCTATTTTACCATTTTGATTCTAAGTGCTGGGCAGACTTGAAACTGGGGGTGTTTCAGATCCGACTTTTAGACCCGTTCTCAGGCACCCCCATACACACTCTGCCTGAAAAAATAGCAGCGATTCCGAATCGCGCTGCAGAAGCCCATGGGCAGGGCTTATCCCGAAATCCTGCAGCTCCGATCGGTGCCTCTAACTGCACGTATGTAGAGAAAAAATGATAGAAAACAGCTCCCCTGCCTCATCACTCCTGGGCCGGGTAATGCCTCCCCCCTGACCCCCACAGACATTGCCCACCCCCACAACATTACTGATTCCCTTATCCCCCCCACCCCCTCGCCACCCAGACCGATCACAGGCCCCTCCCTCCTTCACAGAGTGGCAGCGGACCCCCCCTTCCCCCTCACTGATCACAGACAGAGTGACAGCGGACCCCCTCTCCCGCCTCACTGATCTCAGGCAGAGTGACATCGAGCCCCCCTTCCCCCTCACTCATCTCAGGCAGAGTGGCAGCGGGCCCCTCTTCCCCCTTCCCCCTCACTCATCTCAGGCAGAGTGGCAGCGGGCCCCCCCTTTCCCCTCACTGATCACAGGCAGGGTGGCAGCGGACCTCCCTCCTCCCCCCCCACTGATCTCAGGCAAAGTGGCAGCGGAGCCCCCCTTCCCCCCTACTGATCTCAGGCAGAGTGGCAGCGGAGCCCCCCTTCCCCCCTACTGATCTCAGGCAGAGTGGCAGCAGACCCCCCCTTTCCCCCCCCCCCCCCCCACCAATCTCAAGCAGAGGGCCATCGGACCCACCTTCCCCCTCCCTCCCCCCCCACTGATCTCAAGCAGAGACCCATCAGAGGCTCAGCACTTACCTCCTCACTAGCTGGAGCACCCGAACCGGACTTTCATAGAAATCATAGAAACCCTACAGTGTAGAAAGAGGTCATTCGGCCCATCGAGTCTACACCGACCACAATCCCACCCAGGCCCTACCCCCATAATCCCTACATATTTACCCGCTAATCCCTATAACCCACGCATCTCAAGACACTAAGGGGCAATTTTAGCACAGCCAATCAACCTAACCCGCACATCTTTGGACTGTGGGAGGAAACCGGAGCACCTGGAGGAAACCCACGCAGACACGAGGAGAATGTGCAAACTCCACACAGACAGTGACCCAAGCCGGGAATCGAACCCAGGTCCCTGGAGCTGTGAAGCAGCAGTGCTAACCACTGTGCGACCGTGACTTTGTTAGAGCATGTCTGTTCCACTCTGATTCTGGATGGGCGATCGTGGGGGTAAAGGGGGAAGTGTAGGTAAGGATGGGCATGCAACCCATTAAATCAATTCAAATGCATGCAAATGGGTCCGATTACTGCCATTTTTGGGCCTTGGTAAAGGGAGAACTGGCACGGAGCTGGGCGCGGATCCCGCTATTCGCCTTACGCCCGACTTTACCAAGTTTTCGCGCCCGAAAACGGGCGCAGCTAGATGATAAAATCAGGCCCATTGAATGTATACAGTGAAGATTACATGGATCTCAGCTGTACTTACTGAAGCACCTCGGAGTGCAACTTGTTCTATGTAGACAACTTTTAAATACTTTTGTATCATTTTGTAAGGACCATTTTGAAATGTCTGTAATGTTTCTTTGACTGTATTGAAGCACCTTCGAGTGTATCTCGATGTATGTAAAGAGCCTGAATATTATTGCACTTTGTGGGATGGCCAGTTTGGAATGTTTGCAATGTTATTTCAGATATTTTATGAATAAAGTATATTTTTACAAATAAAAAAGTACCCCTACTGTTGCTTCCCTTAGCAACCCAGACTGTTGCCACCCGTGCCAAGGTGGTACAGTCTGAAGCTGGGCTCTCAAAGCCCAGAGCTGTTCAGAGACACCCTGCAAGGCCATCTGCAGTCTCCCCCAGGGAAAGTCAGCAGCCTTTCACCAGCCATGCTGTAGTCACTGGGGTAGCATGACATTGGAGAATAGGAGAGGAAAAGGCCCCTGCAAGACAGACACTAGAGGAAAGCACAGAGGTGAATACTTGAGTATTTCATGTATTCTTGGCAGTGTTACTGTGTAAAGTTGGTCTGGAATGGTTGTATTGTGGGGTTGGACTAGGATTGAATGCTTTCCCACCATCTACAAGCCCACCCCCGACTTGTCTGACATTTTACAGGGGGGGTCATGGAAGTGCCGGTCCTCCTAACCACCCGTTGGCCTGTTGAGGCCGTTATGTGGCCAATTAATGACCATTTCAGCACCTCGTCCCACCCTCACCAGTGTTTTACCCACAGTGCAGGGAGATCTATGCCATGCAAGAAGCTTGGCAACTTTAGCTGCATGGTGTGGGGGGTGGAGACCTACTTTGGGGGTCTTTTTAGCTCTGGAGGCTCTTCCCCACTGTAGTCCTTCCCTCTGGCCTCCTGAACCCAGACCCCAACACTCACTGCCACCCCTTCCCCCTCCGTGCAATGTGACGGTGACTCAGCAATCACAGTAAAAAGATGTGCAGGTTAGGTGAATTGGCCATGCTAAATTCTCCCCCACCCGAACAGGCACTGGAATGTGGCGACTAGAGGATTTTTACAGTAACTTCATTGCAGTGTGAAGGTAAGCCTACTTGTGACTAATAAATACAGATTACTGAACAGCTTTGAGAAGCTGCATGTGCATTTGAAGTTTATTTATTAGTCACAAGTAGGCTTTAATTCACACTGCAATGAAGTTACTGTGAAAATCCCCTAGTCGCCACATTCTGGCACCTATTCGGGTTCACTGAGGGAGAATTTAGCATGGCCAATTCACCTAACCTGCACATCTTTGGAATGTGGGAGGAAACTGGAGCACCCAGAGGAAACACACGCAGACATGGGAAGAATGTACAAACTCCACACAGACAGTGATCCAAGCCGGAAATCGAACCTGGGTCCCTGGCGCTGTGAGACAGTAGTGCTAATCATTGTGCCACCGTGCCAGCCTCAAAACACTGAGATCGAAGCCATGAAGTCAGCAGTCTGAGCCTGCACGGTAACAGGCAGAGGTCTCTGGACCTCAGTCTGAGCTTTCTCTGCAGCAGTCATTGTGTGGCTTCTGCCTGTGTTGCATGGATATTTCCATGCTCCTTGACATTGAAACAGCCTCTCTGGCATTTTTGCACCAAGAATTTCTCTATTTCTGCCAACCTTTCTTGGAGGGCACGCCATTGAAGTCCTCATCTGAATCCTTGTGGAATAACTTGTCTGTGATCTTGCCATCTGGGGAGATGACACAAGCTGGATCCTTTCCCCATGCCCCTGTTGCAGCTCACTTACACCTGGTGACTCGGTGCGTGCGGATTCCACTTCATTCCTATCCTGTAAAGTGTGTGCAGTGCTGAGCTGGTCCCTATGAGCGTCAGATCAAATGACGCTGCTCCTTCTTCAAACATCTGGTCTTTTTACCCTTCATCGCCAGGCTGCAGGTCTTGGGTTTCTGAAAGAATAAATGCACATGGAGAGTTGAGCTGAGGGAGGGCAGGGTAGGTGGGTGGTTGGAAGGTGCATGGTCACAATGTATTTCATACCAGATTGTGGGAGGAAGATAAAGTAGGATTTAAGAAGGTGCAGAGGATAGGAACATACCATAATGCTGGACAGTGATGCCGATTATAGTAGCCTTAGTGACTGCTGCACCAATAATTCACCTTGCCTGTCCCCCTTCAGTTCTTTGCTGCTGCTACCTGTTATGTGTCACCTTGTCCTTGTCCTGCATCCAGTTCTGGTCGCCACACTACCAGAAGGACGTGGAGGCGTTAGAGAGAGTGCAGAGAAGGTTTACCAGGATGTTGCCTGGTATGGAGGGTCTTAGCTATGAGGAGAGATTGGGTAGACTGGGGTTGTTCTCCTTGGAAAGACGGAGAATGAGGGGAGATCTAATAGAGGTGTACAAGGTTATGAAGGGTATAGATAGGGTGAACAGTGGGAAGCTTTTTCCCAGGTCGGAGGTGACGATCACGAGGGGTCACGGGCTCAATGTGAGAGGGGCGAAGTATAACTCAGATATCAGAGGGACGTTTTTTACACAGAGGGTGGTGGGGGCCTGGAATGCGCTGCCAAGTAGGGTGGTAGAGGCAGGCACGCTGACATCGTTTAAGACTTACCTGGATAGTCACATGAGCAGCCTGGGAATGGAGGGATACAAACGATTGGTCTAGTTGGATCAAGGAGCGGCACAGGCTTGGAGGGCCGAAGGGCCTGTTTCCTGTGCTGTACTGTTCTTTGTTCTTTGTTCTTTGTAAAGAGGCTGGGAAAGGTGTCAGTGAGTGTGTTGTAAAGATTTTGGATGAGGTGTCTGTCATAGCTGAATAGCTGGCAATATGTGGAAGCTGCAAAATAGGGTTATGAGATTTGCAGCAGTGGTAAGTGTGCAAGGGTGAGGTGGAGCATGTGAATATTTGGCGTGAGACCTGATTGCTCGGGATTGCTGACGGGTGAGCAATGGGGTGTGGTGCATGGAATAATAATGTGTGTGATTGGTGGTGCGATGGGCAGGAGATGGGATTTGAAGGTGCTTTCACTGATGTAATTGAATCTTTTGCCTTTGGGTCTAAACTCCTTGCATTGACCTCCATGGTTACCTGCTCCCATTCCCTTTGCAGGAAATACCACCTCCTTCCCATCCCTTAGTTTAAGGCAACCATGCTACCTAAGAGCCTGGGAATCCTCTCTGTGGCCTGTTGCATCCTTGCTGCCCCATTGCTCCTCTTTCTTCCTTCTGTGAAACACTTTTCTGGACACTCCCTTTTAGCAGGTGCAGTATTATTATAAGAAGTGCAGGCTCGAGTTTTTCCCCTGTCTGCAACTCTCACTCTCTCCCCTCCTTTAAGATGCTCTTTAAAACCAAGTTCTTTGACCAAAATTTTAGCCACCTGTCCTAATATCTCTTAATTTAGCTTAATGTCAAATTTTGTCTGAAAGCATTTCTGTGATGCACTTCGGGAAGTTTTACTTTAAAAATTTTTCACGGGATATGGGCATCGCTGGTTAGACCAGCATTTATTGCCTATCCTTAATTGCCCTTGTGAAAGGAATTCCAGGATTTTGACCCAGCGCCAATGAAGAATGGCAATTACAATTCCAAATAGCTGGTGTTGTTCCCATTCATGTGCTGCCTTGTCCTTTGAGGTGGTAGGCTCTGTGGGTTTGAAAGATGCTGTCGAAGAAGCCTTGGTGAGTTACTACACTAAATCTTGTAGATGGTACAACTGATGCTGCAACTGTGCTTTGGTGGGGGAGGGAGTGAATGTTGAAGGTGGTTGTAGGGGTTTTTTCAAAGGCTAAGTATCAAGGTGAACTTTAGCTCATATAAAGACTGGCGACAACAGCATCCTGGTGAAAGACGTTCTTTATTGACCAACGTGTGCTGGGAGACAAGTGCTGGACAGTCCAACACTTCTCTGAAGTTACATCACATTGGCAATACAATTATACAATTTCCAAAAGTCATTTTATATGCCAGCTGGCTCATCCCAGTCAGAAATGAACCAATCAACATTAGCACAGGTCAATTATTATTAGTAAATGTCATATACATTGGCCAATTACATTTATTCTCTGACAGCATGGGAACAGTGGTTACAAATGATTTCTGACTGTCTTTCCCATGGCCACCTCTTGGTTGCTCCAGACCATCTTATCCGATTTAATACTTTGTCTATTCCTTAAGTTGTCTGGGGTCACTAGCTTTGTCCTTGGCTGATGAAGTATTCTATTCATGAGGACTGTCTAGAGCCCATGCTGATAAGAGCTATGCTTCTGTGAGTATGTTGTTATAAAGAATGCGATTCACTTTACTTGACTACTTTCCATGATGCCTTAGAACTCTGTGCCATTAGCCAAGATGTATGCTTTTTCAATAACACACTTTACAAAAATACATGTTTGAATTCTCTAACTGTGGTTATATGTGTTTCTATGCAAACAGTACCTCTGTAAAATATATGTATAAGGCATTCTGTGATTCTTATCTTAAGTTAATCCACTCTGTTTTAATGGTCTTTCTTCGTTCTTTAGTCCCAGGGTATTTTGAATCCCTCTAACAGTGGTAGATGGGGGGGGGAGGGGTCAATCAGGCAGGCTGCTTTGTCTTATCTATGTTAAAGATCATAGAATCCAACAATGCAGAAGGAGGCCGTTCGTCCCATCGAGTCTGCACCAACCACAATCCTACCCAGGCCCTATCCCCATAACCCCATGCATTTACCCTAGCTAGTCCCGCTGACACTAAGGGGCAATTTAGCAAGGCCAATCCGCCTAACCTGCACATCTTTGGACAGTGGGAGGAAACTGGAGCACCCGGAGGAAACCCATGCAGATACGGCGAGAGAGTGCAAACTCCACACAGACAGTGACCCAAGCCGGGATTCGAACCCAGGTCCCTGGCGCTGAGAGGCAGCAATGCTAACCACTGTGCCACCGTGCCGCCCAAGATGTCATATAAAAATACAAGTTATGGCTGTAATCTTTCTAAAGCACAAATATACATTACCTTCATTTGCTTAAACAGAAAAGTGACATGATTTTTAATAACGTTGCCAAAAATGAACATTTTTTTATTATAATCTAGCGATAATCTAATTTATGCAGTAATTCTTCAGCAGTCACCACAAAATTATTAACACGGTTTGAGAAATATTTGTTCATTAAAATCGCAGCAATTGGATTTGAAAGGGCATCATTAATACTTGTATGAGATCCTCCATATCTTGTGTAGATAATTGCAAAAAATATGCATTGCAATTTCCCAGGAGGAAATCAACAGAAGGAAGCTTGTTATTTTATTTAGATAGAATTTGACTTGTTGAAGGACATATATTGTCTCAAATTTATAAAGTGAAAAAAAAAATGAAAACCCTCTGGTTAATTAAATTAGATTTAGTGAGAGCCCCAAGACTCCAGTAAAGTTATGCCAAATCGCTTATACTCAGTACTAAACCAGACTTGATAAATAACTTACACAATTACAGATTTTTATCTGTCTTAACAGATAGCATGACATATAACGTATGCGCAGAATTATTAAACACTGTTAATTTGAAATAAAACCAGGAAATGTTGGAAATACCCGGCAGGTCTGGCAGCACCGACGGAGAGAGAAACAGAATTAATTATTCAGAATGATGACCTTTCATCAGAACAGGAAAAAGTTGAAGATGCAATAGGTTTTGAGTCAATCCAGAGACAGAGAAGGAGAAGAGGGGAGGACAGCAAAAAAGGTCTGAGATGCGCAGGAAAGATTTGACAGCAAGGCTAAAGGAGATGGTAATGCATTAAGTAACAAAGCAAAAGATGGGTCCAGGAGAGGTGTAAGTGCAAATAGCAGAATCTTCACCAATAGTTGCAGTGGGCAGTCGCTCTGTATTCAGTCCCACTGCTAGTCCCGCCTTAGCATCAGGACTGGATGCAGACCCCTTCTCAACATAGCTCCTTGCTATATTGCTGGACCCAGCTTCCCAGTGCACCACCTGGCCGGAGGGGGGGGGAGGGGGGGGGAGGTGGAGGGGTGGGGGGGCTGGTAAAATTCTGCCCAATACATTTTATTATAAGGGTAAAACATTTACAAGTAATTACTTAATCTGTGCTGTGGGCAGTTTTATATTGATTTCTGAGTCAGTATTGTAATATGCCTTTAAGAGATAGCAGCATGCCATCAATTTAAAGGAAGTGTGTCATATGATCTAGCCTCAGTTTCACTTTAGCCTGGAGCAGAGCACAGACACACATCTCTGATGTCCTCAAGCTTTCTGTCTGCGAATATCTGTTGATATGTGCCTAGAATTGATAAATGAACCCACTATGTGTTTGCATAATCCCTTATGAGTGATTGGTGCCTTTATATCATTATATCACAGACAACAGTCAGTATCTAAGCTAGCTACTTCAGTTTAACAGTTCACCTTGCAACATGAGTGAACGATTAAATCTTACATTGTAAATGTAACAATCTAGCATGAACCACGCACATAAAACCTGTTAGTTTCTGGCCAGCATTAATTTTAAATGTACAGCAAAGAATTTCAGATGCTCTGTACAGAAACTGCGCTTAAGCTATGTACATAGCGGACTGGTAGAACTGCCTTCTCTTACTTAGGTTATGCACTGTAGAAGCCACAATTAAAGATAGTCTTCTTATGCAGACTGAAGTTATTGACAAGTTCATTTGAATGCACTTAATATAAGAGCTGCTCTGCTTCAGCCTAACCAGGATTAACTCTGCAATAATTCACAGATTTTTCAAAGAGAAGGTCACCATTTGAAGGTGACTCCATTACAATATGCTTTATTAGCCCATAAATCAAGAAGGTAGGAGAATTTGTAATGGCAGATGTTACTTGGCTTGTTCAACCACTGATGATTCACTTGACTGTGAAATTGACTGCTTTGCATCAAACAATAAATTAATAAGCTAATTTCCTATTAATAGAATTGACCTTTCTACTTTTATTTCTGGTTGCGATGGGGTTAAACATCTATCTGTAAGTGGATTCTGATAACATGTAATCAGAGTATGCCTTTGATCCAAAACCTGGAGATAAAATGCTGTGATTTAAGAATGTTTCTCAGCTCACTAGCTCATTAATTTAGCTATTCATTCAAAACAAAAAAAAAGCAGCAAATTCTTTGTAAAATTATTCTTCGGTGTAGGAATTATTTGAATTTAAAATTGTGTTGCTCTCAAAGAACCAATTACAGGAGTTAGAAGGCTATATTTTGGTGAACATTAAGATAGACCACACTTGGAGAATTGTGCAGTTCTATTAAATAAAGGATATATAAGCACTTGCAGAGCAGACAAGAAAGATTTACATGGATGATACTGGAACTGTGAGATCATACCTGTCAGGAAGGGATGAAGAGTCTGGTTCTCTTTTCCCTTGGATGGAAGGTTACGGGAATACATAATAAAGTCCTTAAAATTGTGAAGAGCTCTGATATACTGGGCGAAATCATGTGCTCTCATTCCTGGCGTGTTTGGTGAGAGAGCACTTTATCAGCCCAGAGGGTGATGGGTGGGCGTGGGGCTGGGGTGACGGTGACAGGTGAGCCCACCTTCCCACCTCCGCTCTGATTAAGTCTGGCGCTGGAAGGCCCACGGACGGCCTTCCTGCTCCACTGCCAATTGAGGTCCTTATGTGGGAAATTAGTGCCCACTTCAAGGCCTCATCCTGCTGCCACTGATATTAATATAGCAGCGGGCTTACCATGTGGGGAGAATGACAAGAAAAGCTTTTGAAGGGTCCTGGGGAAAGGTGGTGGAGGGGTTGTTCAGTACCTTTCAAAGGAACCTGGCATGGGGGTAGGGATGGGGGGGGGGGGGGGGGGAGGAGTGGGAGGAGCCATCCCTATGTCCTTCTCTCTGAAACCCCACATGCCCTCCCTTTCCCACAATCCACATCAGGATGGCAACTTCCTTCTTGCCATCATTCATCGGTGCCCAGGTCATCTTTGATCTGAAGCTTTGGTGGATCAGCAGCAACCATTGGCTCCCCGAAAAGGCTGATGTGTACAGAAGAGTTACCTCTGATTGGCTGACAGCACTTGACAGACGGAACTTTCCATGGCCTCATGTGGATGTGGTACTGACAACAGCAACAATCTCCACAGGGCCAATGCTGTTCAATAAATCTGCTAACCTCCGATTGGCTAGCATGTCTCGGCTGCCTCAACATCCCTGTCCCCTCTCCTCTTCCTTTGCTGTCCTTGGAGGCCCACCACTGATCTGTTAATCATCTGAGTAGCACAAGATGCCTTCCCAAAAAGAGGTGATGGGGAGGAATCTGACTGGCTTTCCAGCTGACAGTCAAGACACATCACCTCCATAAGATTCCACCCAGTAGATGTTTGCACTTGTGGGGAAAAGCAAAACCAGAGACCATCGATGCAAGATAGTCAGCAAGAAATAAAATAGGAAATTCAGAAAACTTCTCTTTGCCCAAGGATGATTGGAAATATAGATCTTGCTACCACAGAGTGGCACAGTGGCACAGTTATTAGCACTACTGCCTCACAGTGCCAGGGACCTGTGTTCAATTCCCGGCTTGGGTCACTGTCTGCACGGAGTCTGCACATTCTCCCCGTGTCTGCGTGGGTTTCCTCCGGATGCTCCAGTTTCCCCCCACCGTCTGAAAGACGTGCTGGTTAGATGTATTGGCTATGCTAAATTCTCCCTTAGTGTACCCGAACAGGTGCCAGAGTGTGGCGACTAGCGGATTTTCACAGTAACCTAATTGCAATGTTAATGCAAGCCTACTTGTGACACTAATAAAAAAATTGAGTGGTTGAGGTGAATAGTATGAATGCATTTTAGGGGAAATTAGGTAAGCGTTTGAGGAAAAACAGAATCGAGGGCTATATCGTTCAAGTTAGGTGAGGGAGGATGGAGAGAGCCTATAGCTAAGGAGCTATTTCATATCGGAATTAATTTTGTAATTTATTTCTCAACTGGTTAGGAATCTGTCGTGCTGTGTTATAATGAGATAAAAGCATTAATCACTCATAAGGGATTGGGTAAACACATTGTGGGTTCATTTATTTAAACTAGGCACATGGGACAGATATCCATGAGTATAAAGATACCAACAACAGAGCTGTCTCTGTGTGCTCTCGCTCAAAGCAAATGTAAAACTAAAATTGGATTGCTCAACACACTTTCGTTTTAGTGATGTTATGCTGCAATCCCTTAAAGGCATATTCTAACTGAATCTTGTGCAGTAAGAATGAATGGACAGGTGTTTTGATTCACTGGAGCTTTGTAGAACATGAGGGAATTTAAGTTAATTTGCTATTTGATTTCTGTATGATGCTGTCCACCCCTCTCCATGTCTCTCCTCCTCATTATGAATATCCTGGTCTATGAATGTGCATATAGTTCATGGAATTTTAAAGAGGGATTCTGTGGGGGTGGCATAATGGCACAGTGGTTAGCACTGCTGCCTCACTGTTCCAGGGACCTGGGTTCAATTCTCAACTTCACTGTCTGTGCGGAGTCTGCACATTCTCCTCGGGTCTGCATGGGTTTCCTCCGGGTGCTCCAGTTTCCTCCCACACTCCAAAGATATGCGTGTTAGGTGCATTGGCCATGCTAAATTGCCCCTTAATGTCCGGGGATGGGTAGGTTAGAGGGATTAGCTGGGTAAATATGTGGGGTTACGGGGATAGGGCTTAGGTGGGATTGTTGTCGGTGCAGACTCAATGGGCTGAATGGCCTCCTCCTGCACTATAGGGATTCTATGATTAGCTTTAGGTTTGTGTAATGTACTATCATTCAACAGCATTATCACTGCTGAATCCCTCACTCTAAACAAACTAGGGTTACCATTGAGCAGAACTTAACTGGACCAGTCATATAAATACAGTGGGCACAAGAGCAGGTCAGAGGCTAGGAATTCTGTGACAGGTAACTCAACTCCTGACTCCCTAAAGCTTGTCCAACATCAATAAGGCTCAAGTCGGTAATGTGATGGAATACTCTTCACTTGACTCAATCGGTGCAGCTCCAGCCACTCCATGCCAGCCCACCCTGCAGCCATCACACACTATGGGTGGGGTAATTTGTTACAGCGTGGGACTTCTGCTCCTCACTGTGGAGGAAGACTTGCCCTCCGGAGCTGCTGACCAATTCGATTGGCTGGAAGCTCCAACAGCGCAGGCAGCGCTAGTATCTAATTAGTGGCCACTGCCAGTACTGCAGCAAGCCCCAAGAAGAAGGTTGCATGGGTCATGGAGTGAGGTAAGTCCATGATGTTGGAGAGGGAGTGATTGACCAGCTTTGGTTAGTGGGTAGGGATTGGGTGGGGGGGGGGGGGGGAATTGTGCGGGGTAGGTGGGGGGTGGAGGTGGGTGCAGAATGTTGGGCTAGTGTGTTTTATAAAGCTGGCAGGAAGGAAGAAAGAGGTCATCTTAGGGTAACGTGCAAAGGGCACAACCAAAGATAGTGACCCCTATCTTTCCTGTTCTGTAAACTTTTTTAACCAAAACCTATTCCAGCCCAACTGCTCACAGCAATCAAATTATGTCATGGGCAGTGTATTATTGGCATCAATTGGCTTGTTCACACACTCAATTGACCCCTAATTATTTATTCAAATATGGCAGGCAGTTTTCTGAGTTCAGCGCCCAAGCACCTACTCTATCATGGGGGTGAGCTCCTGGGTGGAAGGAAGGTGGTAGGATAGGCACCCACTCCATTTTATGTGCTCCCACTGCCGAAAGCACACCAAATTTATTGGAGGCGGTTAGGGGGCCCGATATCAGCCACCAAAACTGGTGGCATCTTCACTGACCAGATGCCTGGGAACCCTGAGGGAATTAAGTCTCTATCTGGCAGTAGAAATGCTGCCATCAGGACTTCTGGCTCCCATGGGGACATTTCATTCCAGGATCTCCCCCCCCCCCCCCCAATAGAGCAGAAATGCCACCCCCTGAGAGCTACGGGGCAATCAGAGGCCGGCTGCTCTCTATTACTGGCAGTGTCACCGGGAGCAGTGGCTGCTGCCAATAATACACTTGGACCTTCACCAGGAATCATCATTTGATACTCACTGAGTTGACCAAAGGAGGAAAGAAGCTCATGTAACGCTATTGTGAAATGGAAACGTTCTAATTGGGCTGTGGAAAGCTCAGACCCCAATTAGCTGTGCCAATCATCTTCTGGACACAGGAGATGGCTGCAGAGTGCAAGCAAGAAAGGCAGATCACAGCCATGATGGGGCCTGCCTCATTCTTGCTGAAGAGAATAGGTAACACCTCAGTGAGCCGCCGCTCAGGAAAGTAGCCATATGGCCAAATTAATGGGAGTGAGTACAATATATCACAAAATCCCTGATGCCCCTAGACTTTTTAACATATGAAAGAAAACTTTCGCTTCACCTCGCATTGAACTCATTGGGCGGGATTTTCCAGCTGCACCCGACCCCAGACCGGAAAATCCCGCCTGAGGTCAATGGACCTTTGCACGATCCGTCCCTGCCCGCTACAGTTCTCGTGGCGGGCGGAACGGGAAAATTCCACCCATCAGCTAAGCACTAATATTCACTTAATTCATCGAAAACTGCATTCTCACTTTCCCCCGCCAGTTAACAAAGCTTCTCAATGGGACATTCTTTGGAGGTGATCGGGGTTCCCCAGTACCCACATCCCACTTTCCTTTTGAAAATCAGGATTCTTCCCTGAGGTGCTGGAATTCAGAGATGCCTTTTGGGAATGTGATTTTTTTAAAGTTTGGCCTGCACTTTTTCCTGGGCCTAGCTAGCCTCCAGCAATCGAAAACCTGTCCCCAGCTGTATGTAACCTTCCCAATGTTATCAATTGCCCCCATCTGCAAGAGAGACATGTACCCATGACAGTTTTCAACCTTGTCATACTTCTGGCTGCAGTTCTAAAAATTAAAAATGAAAGCTCACCACCTTATCCCGAACTGCCTACTCCATGGGAATCTGAATGAACAAAGCCCGTCAAATCTCTGTAGCCCCCAGCAGCTGGCCAGGCAGATCAACCCAACTGCATACGTATTTCAATAACCAGTAAAATGCTGGCAAGGCTGACGTACTGCCACTACCATCAAGAATTTGGCTTGACCCTCTCAGAAAAATGCTTTCTTCATTGAAGAGCACCAAAATATGGAATGTAAATATAAAAAACAATTTGTTGAAGCATGTAGATAAGACATTTTTGACTTGCAGGGCATCGACCAGGACAGTGTAACGGTTCATTCAATCCATACCCATCTCCAATCCCTCCCTCCTTCTTCCAATCCCCCCTTTTCTTTCGGCCCTCCTTTACCATTATCCCCTCCCACATCCCTCTCCCTTTCCCTATCCTTATCCTCCCCTTTCTTCCTGCCCTTCAATTCTTTCCTTTCTTTTTCCCTTTCAACTCTCCCTTTCTTCTTCCGTCTACTCCTCCTCACTCCCCTCTGATCTTTCACTCCTTATCCCTCTCCCATTTCCCCTCCTCCTTCTTCCCTCGAAACTTTTGCCTCCATAAAAAAAAAACCTGCTTCGATTGGATGCTGTTTGAAAGATTTACTCCTCTAACTCATACTGTAGAAAGGTTCACCAAATTATTGTTCTGCAGGGCACTAACCCCTTCACTCAATTCTTTAACTCAAACACTGAGCGCAATTGCATGGGAGAATATGGACAGTAGTGTAAGTTTGAAGGGCGCTATATGCTTCACCTTGCAAGAAAATACTCACTGAGATAACAAAAAAGAAGTGGAGGAAGAAGTTAATCTAGAAATAGAAATTAACCGAATGATAAAGGGTGTTCGTTATTTTATCATTTTTAAACAGATTGCTGGTTAAAAATGCCTGTCTGTCAAAGTGATTGACACAAAGTTCTGTAGTCCTCTTGCTTCACTGTGATAAGGCTGCAGCGAGTGCTATTCCCTTCATTTGTATGCATTGTGCACATTTTCATCAGAACCTTCATTAGGGCCACCAAAGTCGTCCTGAAAAATTTTAGCAACCAGTTACTGCGCAGAATAATTAAGCAGCAATATTAGGTTAGTGCATGCTTCACTGATGCAGCCATGTATAGCTCACGAAAACATTTCTCAAGCAATTCATCTGTGCAGCAATAATAGTCTTTGCTGCAATGAGTTTTTAATACACTGATCAAAGAACGTTTATTCTACATCCAAGCACTACCAGTGACCTACAAATTGTAAAATATCATTCACTATTATTGTCTTTGAAAAAAATTATTCTACTCCATCACAGATATAATTAAATTAATCTGCCACATGCTAATTAATCTTCTGATAAGCCCATGTGAACATGGAGGTTCTGTTGAAGTCAATGGCAGGACCTCATTATTATATTTAACTCAGTTTCTTGCCCAGCAGGTTGACGGGAAAGCCAATGGTAGGCGATCATAGCCGGGGACCACTGGTGTCTGGTTCCTACTGCCTGGGAAAGTTGCAGGTTGGTTGGGGGACCTGGACTGGTGATCTGAAGAAGGGGCATTGGGAGAGACTGCTGGTTGGAAAATGTGGGTGTTGGATCAGCCTTCTGGAGAGTGAACAATGGGAGGGATTGCTAGTTTGGATTGGGAAGATGAGCGTCGGCTGACGGTGGTAGAAGATTTGCTTGAGGAGCTATGAGGATGTACTCCTGCTCCCTCTTGTCTAGAAGCCGTGTTCCGCAAAACACTTACCTGATAGATATGTTGCTCCAGCCTCCCTTTAACTGTTGGGTTTCCCCAAAATTATGAAACTTGGCCAGCAGGCAATAAATTCAAATGGTTGCCATTTGAGGTCCATTATAGGCGTCGAAGAAATAGCGAAACAGCGTTAATGTTTCAGGTCTATACAGGTTGTTTCTCTCCTCACAGATGCTGCCAGGACTGCTGAGATTTTCTGTTTTTACCTCAGATTTCCAGCATCCGCAGCATTTTGCTTTTATCCCTGTCTTGGGGGTTACAACTCCTCCTCTGCCCACCTCCCCCACCCTCCCATTATCCCTGATCTTGTTGTTCAAACCCTAATGTAAAATATTATATTATGGGCTCTACTTTTCTTCACACTGTTTCTGTGCTTCAAACATTAGCTTGCAACATTGGCTGAAACCAAGACATTATTGTTGTTGGAACTATAAACATAATTTCAAGATTGAATTCATTAATCATAGCGCAGTTCACATTTTTGTATTACCAGTTCCCACTAATAAAGGGCAATGCTGCTAATATGAAGGACATCACAAATTTATACCAATAGGAGACATTATATGCTTGACAGGAATTCCAGTAAAGCACCCAATGATTTACAATTCGAGCTGATAAGTTGGAAAAATCCTTGCAAGTTATATTGTTAAAAAGAACTAACTTTGCCACTTATCCTGTTCCATTATTGTAGCTAATGTTTTCATTGTGAGGTAACTATTATCTTCTTGGTTCCTTCCACAGAAGACATATGTATTTTTTTACTTCTTCTTTATGTCATGACTGGAAACCAGAAATAAGGAAGAGAGACTTTCATTTATATGATACCATTCTTGGTCTCATAACATTATTACAGCTAATTAAGTACTTTTGACGTTGTAGTGCCTACAGCGAGGTCCAACAGACAATGTGATCATGACCAGATGATCTGTTTTTACTGATGTTAATTGAGAAAATATATGACCATGACACAAGGGATAACTTCACAGATCTTTCTGAAATTGAGTCATGGAATCTTTTACATGCATGGAAAGGCAATGGCCTAGTGGTATGAGTTTAAAGTTTATTTATTATTGTCACAAGTAGGCTTACATTAACACTGCAATGAAGTTACTGTGAAAATCCCCGAGTCGCCACATTCCGGCGCTTGTTTGGGTACACGGAGGGAGAATTTAGCATGGCCAGTGTACCTAACCAGCACGTCTTTCAGACTGTGGGAGGAAACCGAAGCACCCGGAAGAAACCCACACAGACATGGAGAGAACGTTCAGACTCCGTACAGACAGTGACACAGGCTGGGAATCGAACCCGGGTCCCTGGCGCTGTGAGGCGATGTGAGGCAGCAGTACTGTGCCATTATTATCGCTAGATTATTAATCCAGAAACTCAGCTAATGTTCTGGAGACCCGGGTTCGAATCCCACCACGGCAGTCGGTGGAACTCGAATTCAATAAAAAATATCTGGAATTAAGAATCTACTGATGACCATGAAACCATTGTCGATTGTCAGAAAAACACATTTGGTTCATTAGTGTCCTTTAGGGAAGGAAATCTGCCGTCCTTACCTGGTCTGGCCTACATGTGACTCCAGAGTCACAGCAATGTGGCTGACTCTCAACTGCTCTCAGGCAACTAGGGATGGATAATAAATGCTGTATAACGCCGGCATCTCCACATCAATAAATGCTGGCCAGCCAGCAATGCCCATGTCCCAAGAATTAATAATAAAAATCTGAGAGAGCAGAGACTCAGTTTAGAACCCATCTGAAAGATGGAACTGCATGCACTCCCTCAGTATTGTGTTGGATTGTCAGCATTGATTTATTGTGCCTGAGTGTTTGACACAGGACTTAAATTCACAACCTTCTGATTTAGAGGCAAGAGTGAAACCAATTGAATCACAAGGAACACTCAGTATGCTGTGCAGAGAAGTAGACGTGTGAAACGTTGTGTTGCCACTCTCTGCCTTAGCTCACTGGACTGCCATTATATCCAGTGACCACAATTGCTGGGATTGCTTTGTTTATAAGCAATAATTCCAACTATGCATTACTATAGCTAATCCATTTTGGTGCTTCTGAGATAACAGTAGGTATTGAGCATGATCACCTAACTGGACAGACAATAATTAAATTAAGCAACCTTGAAATAACAGGATTACTATTTTGGCCCAATTTTTGAAAAGATAATATTATTACAGGAAAAAGGTACATTTCATGTAATTGTCACTTGCGTGTTTCTGTTGAGTTGTATTATCTTGCCAGTGTTACAGACTGGAGAGGTTTAACTTAAAAAGCCCTGATTTCTCTTCTCATAAACCATCCATAAACAGAAAGATGTTTCCCAAAAGAAGTTGTGGTATATTTCCCAACACTTCGGTTTTGGTATGATCCAATTTTTATTAATAACTCCACTGCAGACCTGAGTTAGATTAAGCTTTCAGACAGTTAGTTTATTCACTCAAAATGAGAGAGGAGCATGACACTAAGGGCCCAATTTTAACGGGTGCAGAATTGCGGTAAAGTTGGGCGTCGGACTTATACCGCGATCTGCACCCGAATCCGAGCAGATCACAGCTTTACCGACACCCGATTCGGGCGTGGGTCCGGCCTGCGCCCGAATAGGGCGGCCTGACGATTTAAATGCATTTGCATGCATTTAAATCGACTTAATGAACCGCGCGCCCAACCCTACGGCCAAATCCCACTTTACCGTCTTCTAGCCCGTTCCGCATCCGCGCTGTAAGCGACCTGCAAAATAAAAGTCTGAAGTCGTCGCTGCAGCTTCCGAAGAGTGGGGTCAGAGCCTCCAACGTTCTCTGACCCAGCTCCTCCTCTGGGGGATGGGGGTAGGACCCAGATCATCCTCTGGTCGGCGGGGGGGGGGGACGGGGGAGGGGGGGCGGCAGGGGGGGGGGTCCGCTGCCAGTCTGCGGCCGATCGGTGGGGAGGGAGGGGGCAGGGGAGTCCACCGCCACTCTGCGGGCGATCCCTCCTCCCCACCGGAGGAACGAATCCCTCCTGCCGGAGTGGACGTGCGGCCATGCCATCCCACAAAACCTTCAGGATGAAGCGATTCCTCGCTAAGAAGATGAATCAGAACCGGCCAATTCCATAGTGGATCCGCATGAAAACCGGCTACAAGATCAGTACAAGTCCAAGAGGAGACACTGGAGAAGGACCAGGCTGGGCCTGTAAAGGGCTACACCATCACTGGTACACTACCAGCCACAGCCATCTCTCCCGCTCTCTTGCCCCTGCAGGGAAGAGTAATCTGTGGCTGGTGGTGTACCAGTGATGGTGTCTCCCTTTACAGGCCCAGCTTGGTCCTTCTCCAGTGTCTCCTCTTGGACTTGTACTGATCTTGTAGCTGGTTTTCATGCGGATCCACTGTGGAATCGGCCGGTTCTGCTTCATCTTCTTAGCAAGGAATCGCTTCATCCTGAAGGTTTTGTGGGATGGCATGGCCGCACGTCCACTCCGGCAGGAGGGATTCGTTCCTCCGGTGGGGAGGAGGGATCACCCGCAGAGTGGTGGTGGACCCCCCTGCCCCCTCCCTCCCCACCGATCGGCCGCAGAATGGCAGCGGACACCCCCCCGACCAGAGGATGATCTTGCCTTCAAACAACCGCACAACCTCAAACAGACCATTGTCCGCAGCAAACTACCCAGCCTTCAGGAGAACAGTGACCACGACACCACACAACCCTGCCACAGCAACCTCTGCAAGATGTGCCGGATTATCGACACAGATGCCAACATCTCACGTGAGAACACCATCCACCAGGTACACGGTACATACACTTGCATCTCGGCCAACGTTGTCTACCTGATACGCTGCAGGAAAGGATGTCCCGAGGCATGGTATATTGGGGAAACCATGCAGACGCTACGACAACGGATGAATGAACACCGCTCAACAATCACCAGGCAGGAGTGTTCTCTTCCTGTTGGGGAACACTTCAGCAGTTACGGGCATTCAGCCTCTGATCTTCTGGTAAGCGTTCTCCAAGGCGGCCTAAACGACACACGACAACGCAGAGTCGCTGAGCAGAGACTGATAGCCAAGTTCCGCACACATGAGGACGGCCTCAACCAGGATCTTGGGTTCATGTCACACTATCTGTAACCCCCACGACTTGCCTGGGCTTGCAAAATCTCACTAACTGTCCTGTCTGGAGACAATGCACATCTCTTTAATCCAGTGGTTCCCAAATTTTTTTCACTGGGCCACACTTTAGGAATAAAAATTTGCTCACGCCATACCAAATTTTTCATTGATAAGAAATACATTCAAAAACAAAAAAAACAACTCCTAGCAGTGCTTGATTCATAACATAGAACACCACTACTTTATAATATGATCATGGGACATCGTCCTCAGCATCGCTTGATGTTCTTGTTCTCACTTTGGAAAAATATCTATCCATGTTTAAATGTTTTTTTGATTGTCCTTGAATCTCCCTGCCACACTTGCCATCCTCTCTCGCTGCACCAGTGTGGCGCTCCACACCCTTTGGGAACCACTGCTTTAACCTGTGCTTAACGCTCTCTCCACTCACATTGTCTGTACCTTTAAGACTTGATTACCTGTAAAGACTCGCATTCCAACCATTATTTTGTAAATTGAGATTGTGTCTTTATATGCCCTGTTTGTGAACAGAACTCCCACTTACCTGACGAAGGGGCAGCGCTCCGAAAGCTAGTGGCTTTTGCTACCAAATAAACCTGTTGGACTTTCACCTGGTGTTGTGAGACTCCTTACTGTGTTTACCCCAGTCCAACGCCGGCATCTCCACATCATGACTACCACCGAAAGAAAGAGTTACAGGGCGAAGACCACAGAGTATAGAATTTGTTTCACATGAGTCCAGAGACCAAAATAAAAGTTCTATAGTGGATCCTCTCACAGATATCAGCAGGTTGAAGACTGATGCTAGGATAATTCACTTTTCCAGTGGAGATGATTTTTACAGTGGAATAAGCATATAGAGATGAATTAATCTAGTAGGCACTGGTACAGAAGTTCCAATAGAAACAGTGTCGATGGGGACTAGGCATTCACCTGGACAAACCCTTGTTCGAAGCTGCTACTTGCTTTATGTTCAGTGGGAAAAGAATGAAAAATGTAAAGCATTTTCAGTATATAAAGATTATGTTATTTTGCAATTACTCAATAATTTGGATGTTTATTCCTGTAAAATGAATACCTTCTTTCTTTCAAGCAGCAGGATTTCTGACCCTGTTCACGATCCAAGACATAGTCACAAAAAGTCAAAAGACACAAATGCTTGAATTGTGAAACAAAAATATTGGGCAGTCAGCATCTGTGCAAAGATAGACAAATTGGCATTTCAGGCATGGACACTTCTATGAACCGAAAGATACTATAGATGTATTTTAAAGGCTGTTCATCTGGAATGTTTTCCGTTCTGTTCACCAGAAATAACACTTATTAATGCCACAGAAGATATCC
This sequence comes from Mustelus asterias, assembly GCF_964213995.1. Taxonomy (NCBI): domain Eukaryota; kingdom Metazoa; phylum Chordata; class Chondrichthyes; order Carcharhiniformes; family Triakidae; genus Mustelus; species Mustelus asterias. Next base: position 24,593,632 of record NC_135816.1, on the reverse strand, counting down.
TACGTGATTGTGACAGGAGTAAATTTTCTATCCTTGTCCTCCTAAATCTGTCTGTACCCTTTCACACAGTTGACCACACATAGCATCATCCTCCAAAACCTCTCCAATGTCATCCAGCTGGGTAACTCTGTCCTCACCTAGTTTGATTCTTATTTATCTAAGTTCACCAAAGAATCACTTGCAATGCCTTCTCTCCCTTCTCCTGTCCTGTTCCTCTGGTGTCTCCCAAGGATTTATCATTGCGCCCACCCCCCTCTTATTTTACACCTACATGTTTCCCCCCGGCGAGATCATCTGAAAACAAAGTGCGGGATTTTCTGGCCGCGCTCACCCCAAGATCGGAAAATCCCGCCCGAGATCAACAGACCTTTGCATCGTCTGCCCCCGCCCACTACGATTCCCGTGGCGGGTGGGATGGGAAAATTCCACCCAAAGTGTTTGTTTTTACGTGAATGCTCACAGCACCTTGCTCTATCTCATCACCATCACTATCAACTCTTCCACTGTTGCTAAATTTTCAGATTGCTTATCCTACATTCATTAGAAGATGAACTGAAATATCCTCCAATTAGATGTTGGGAAGACTGCTTTCTAAACAATCATGCCTCATCTGGACACAACCTTTATCTGCTTTGTGACTTTGATTAATTCTTTATTAATGTGGGCAATGCACCATTGTAATTCACACCAGAGGCAATCCATCCGTGAGATGTAACAGGCAATTACAGAGCCAGGGAAAGGGGAGAATGGAAGAAAGAACAAAAGGGAAGGTCTGTTGTAAACTAGAAGGCAGGCCCTCTTTACTGGCAGAAGTGATGATGGCGTAAGGGAAAAGGGAGTGATACTGGAACAAGTAATCAAGATTTACAGCTCCTTCAGTATGTTGATTTTGTTTTAATGAGTCACTGTAATTGCCACAGCCTGTAATTACCAATGACAGTCCATCCATGCAACACTGCAATTGCCACAGCAGGTAATTACCAATGCCACTCCACTCATGCATCACTGTAATTGCCACAGCCAATAATTACCGATCACACTCCATCCATGTGTCATTGTTATCATGGTTTAGTTCTTTGATAAATCACTGCAATTCCCAGTGGTAGTCTATGCACGAGCTGTTTGAATTACCAGTGCTAGTTGACTCCTGAGTTATTCCAATTGCCAGTGATATTCCATCCAATAATTACTGCATTTGCCACTCCCGGTAACTGCCAGTGTCAGACCTTTAATTACTCGGACAATGATTATCACTTGCGGTAATTTATAAATGCTACTTGTTCCGGCCACAGCAGATGTTATTTGCTGAATGAGCTAATCCCAAAAGGAAACTTGTCTAACTGATCATAACCTTTTTTTTGTATGCTGAAAATGAGGAGAAACCCACTGATCCTCGAAACATGGAATTCCAATGACACTTTTGGGATCTTAACAATTAAAGGATTCTATAGGGACCAAGGGATATGGGGGAAGGCGGGATCAGGATATTGATTTGATGTTCAGCCACGATAAAAATGAATGATGGAGCAGACTCAAAGGGCTGAATAGCCTACTCCTGCTTCTATTTTTTATGTTTCTAGTAACAAGAAGAAAAGAGAACTTGAGCGCACAAGACTAAAGTTACTGAGTTAAAAAGTCTTACAAAATCTCTTCAAAAGGACCCACTTGGTCAGAACACACCTTCTTGACAACATTTGTTTGTACATTTTTAACTGTAAATATCCAGTAATATTATGTAAGGCAAAACTGCAGTCACTTGACTTTGCAAACTCTTCCACTCTGCTGTGGAAATCTGAGAAAATTCAGAAACACATTGCTTTCTGAAAAGAAAGACACTCCTGGAGCAAAAACGAGATCAGCACAAAACTGGCCTCAAGACGTCTCCCCTATACAGCCACCGTTCAGCCTTTCTTCAAACATCATTTTCTCTTTCATCTTCAATTTCATTGTCGTCAGCACCTTTTTTGAACTCAATTTTCCAAAATATAAAAATGTCTTCCTATTGTCCCCTCCCCTTTTCAGGTCAAACAAATTTTAATAACCTTCCCTTTGTTTACTTGTGAAATCTTTGAAAATTGTAAATGCTCCATCGTCCCCTTTGAAATTTAACAGCTGAAAAGTCAAGTCCTTATCTATTCACTGCTGCAAATTTTTAAACCGACTTACTTATAAATCCACTTCACCACAGTTTCTTATTACAAATGCATGCATTTTATCACCTTTACCCCTTCATCTCTCAACGTTCTTAGATGAGTTGTCTCTATTAACCTTTCCTCAGCTTAATTAAATCATTTACATTCAGACACCTTCCACTGTGGCTGCGTCAAAATCCTGGAACTCCCTCTCTATCAGCACTGAGGGTGTACCAACACTGCAGTGATTGCAGCGGTTCAAGAGGGCAGTTCATCACCACTTTCTCAAGCACAATTAGGGATGGGCAATAAATACGGTCTGATCAGTGGCATCCGCATCCTGTAAATGAATAGAAAGGACATTCACAGTGGTCTGCTGTG